>NW_005877170.1:0-8958 GCF_000147115.1 Myotis lucifugus
CGAGGACCCACCAGGGAACTCCGCTGAGCCCTGGCCCCACAGGTGCAGGCCATGGACGCCTCCATGAGGCCTGGGCAGGGCGAGGGGGCAGCCAGGGAGGCCAGCGGCCGGAGCAGGAGCCATGGGACCGCCCCCAGGCGCTGGTGCCCCAGGGGACCAGGCAGCTGCCAGGACGCCACAGCGGGGAAGGGGTGCACCCTCTGGTTGCCCTGCCCTAAGCTCCTGCAGCTGCCCCCCTGGGCTAAACCCCCACACCTGCGTGCAGGAGCCCCTGATGGGGGTGGGGGGAGGAGCAAATGAGTCCCAGAGCACAGCCCCGACGGCACAGCTGGTGCAGGTGGCCCCACACAGGCCCCGTCCAGGAGCCCCACGTGCACGAAGGCCTGTGGCCTCGCGGAGGGGTGCGCCCTGCCCTGTGGGGGTGCAGGGCCTCCCGGCTGCCTCTCCCGCTGCCCCCGTGGCAGCAGCCCACCCGCGCCGGCTGGGGGCACAGCGCCCGGCTCTCACGCGTCCCCACGGAAGGGAAGCCACGGGAGCTGGTGGCATGGGCTGCGGTTTCCTGTGGGGTTTAGAGTCAGGTCAAGGGCCTCGGCTGTCTCAGGTCAAGGTCGTGGCGGAAACACAAGTCCACTCGGGCGGATCTTTGGAGATGAGGCCAGAGAGGCAAGGGGAGGCTAAGGGCACCAGCTGGGCAGGGAGGAGCCTGGGGCGCCCCCCCCAACCTGCCCCCGTGGGCCTGGAGAGCCAGGGCAGCCCAGCGAGGGCTGCAGCCCAGCGAGGGGCGGCGGGGAGGGGACCGGCACCGGGAGGGGAGGACGCAGGCCTGGGGCTGGAGGGGGCGGGGGGGACCGCACAGCCACCCAGAGCGTGACACTGAGAAGCGAGGGGCAGGGAAGCACCTGTCTCCAGGCGGCCAGACCTTCCTGGGAGCCGGCCCAGTGCTTCCCTCTGCAGCCCCCCAATATTTCAGAACAGGGACGTTGGTGGGGACAGACCCAGACCTCAGCCCTGCGGCCACATCGACTCCCTCGCCACCCAGCAAGCCCGGCGCCTGCTCCTGCAGCCGTCGCAGGGGGACCCGAGGGGCCGATGGCCATGGCCAGGGAGGGCGAGTCTGGGGAGGCATCCGGGTGGGAGGACCGTGTGTGCAAGGCCCTGAGGTTCGGGGGGCCTCGGAGCCTCGAGTGAGTTCCCAGACACGAAGGTGCTGCGACCCACGGCGCTCCACGGGGGTGGCGGCCCGGCTGTCAGGGGGCCCGGCCCAGGGTCCCCCACGGGGTAGGGCAGCGCCAGGCTGGAGCCCGGACCCTGAGAGACCCAAGCTCGGCCCCGGGTCTTGCTTGGGAACGAGGCCCTGACCCCACTGCCCCCAGGGGGCGGCCAAGAGCGGAGCCTGAGGCGGCCAAGCCCATCCCCTCACTCCAGCCCCCCTGCCCTGCTGCCCTGCTGCCCCGGCAACCACCTTAAAGCATCCTGCTGGCCAATGGGGGGTGCACACAGCACCTGGGGTGTTCAGGAGTGGCCCCTCCAGCGCCTGCCCGGCCTGCCCGCACTCATGGGTCGCTGTCCGCTCCCTGGGGGCCGGCTCGTGGCCTCCTCCGGGCCTGGCCTCCTCCCTCACACCCGCCCGACTGCAGGGAGGGCAGGAGGTGGCCGCGGAGGTGGGCAGGGAGGCCAGGTGCCACCCGCCCGTCCAGCTGCGGGGCTTAGCACAGCCCTCACCCTCACCCAGCCTGCTTCCTCCTGGCACCCGCCCCCCCCCCCAGCACCTTAAGCTCAGGCGTCCTGAGGACCCAGCCAAGGCCAAGAGGGACCCAGCAGCCCCCAGACCAGGACAGGACAGAGAGGGCTCGGTCCCCATCCTCTCCGGGCATGGCCTCGCAACGTGCCTCCCAACCGCTCCCCGAGGCAGCCAGAAACGCCCCTGAGCCCCCACTCGGGCCCAGCAATGCCCACGGCGCCCAGAGCCCTCGTCCTGGACACTGGGCACGGCAGCCCCCGAGGCCAGGCCGGCACAGGGCAGGCAGCATGGGTCACTCCCTACTCTCCACGCCACGGAGCCACACACAGCGAGGCCACACACAGCGAGGCCACACTACTGAGCCACACCACTGAGCCACACCACTGAGCCACACTACGGAGCCACACACAGCGAGGCCACACACAGCGAGGCCACACCACTGAGCCACACACAGCGAGGCCACACCACTGAGCCACACCACGGAGCCACACACAGCGAGGCCACACACAGCAAGGCCACACCACTGAGCCACGGGCAGCGAGGCCACACACAGCGAGGCCCCACACACCAAGGCCACACCACTGAGCCACACACAGCGAGGCCACACACAGCAAGGCCACACACAGCAAGGCCACACCACTGAGCCATGGGCAGCGAGGCCTGGCCTCCGGAGCCCCCGATTTGTCCACAGGACCCCCGCACCTGCTCCTCCCGCTTTCTCCTCTTTGGGGAACAGCTGGGCCAACCATCAGCGCCACCCGCACCCCCTTAGTGACAGCTGAGCAGAGCCCCCAGACCCGCCACATTCCTCACTGACCACCCATTTTTGTGGCAATGACCCCAGCTGCCCAGTGGGGCCCCTATTCCCTCTCCTCCCTGACCAGCAGCTGACCTGGGTGGCACTGGAGGTGGCTGAAGGGACGCAGGCCTCCCCCTGGCCCATACCCACCCCCGCCTGTCACTCCCTGTATAAAGCCGCCTCTGACACCTGGGGCGGGACGCAGAGTGGGCGAGTCACTGCAGGTCAGGGCTGCTGGCATATGGCCCAGGTCCAGGTGATGAGGCCTGTGGGCGGGGCTGGGCCTGGGGCTGCAGAGGGTTAGGACCCAGCTCCAAGGTCAAAGCCGGCCCGCCAGAGGCCACAGGCGGGCACCAACACATGCGGGCCAGGCGCTGTGATCCCACCCGAGGAGACTGTGCAGGGGGAGCCCCGTCCCCACTGCGGAGATGGGAAGACTGAGGCTCGGGAGTTAAGTCGGCTCTCGGTCACGTGTGCGATGCCCTGTAAGCAAAGAGGCTTTGGCAGCTGCCGAGGGAGGGGACCCCGCCCCGGGCAGAGCGCCCCCACATCCGCTCGCGAGGCCCGCCCCCAGGTGCAGGGGTCTGGCTGGCGCTGCTGCACCTTCCAGCCAGGCTCTCTCCTTCCTGGCGCAGGGCGCAGGGCGCAGGGCCGGAGCGGGCTCGCAGGGGCCTCTGTGACGCTGCGATTGTCCTGCGAGGAAGGTGTCCTGAGGGGAAGCGGACGAGTGTACAGAGGAATGCGGGCAAGGCCGTCGTCCACACATTCCTCACAGCGGCGAAACCCGGGAGCCGTCAGCATCGCCCAAGCAGAGCGCAGATGAGCTTACTAAGATCCCACGGCCCGGCCAGTGCGGCTCAGTGGTTGAGCGTTGACCTATGAACCAGGAGGTCACGGTTCGATTCCTGGTCGGGGCACATGTCCACATTGCGGGCTCCATCCCCAGTGTGGGGCCTGCAGGAGGCAGCCATCAGTGATTCCTCTCAGCATTGATGTTTCTCTCTCTCCCTCTCCCTTCCTCTCTGAGATCAATAAAAACACATTTAAAAAGAAATAAATAAGGTGCCACTGCACCGGTGGGCCGTGGAGCCACCCATGGTGGCGGGTGCCCGCCCGTGGCCTCTGACAGGCCGGCTTGGACTTGGGAGCTGGGTCTTACTCCTGGGCGGCCCCAGGCACAGCCCCGCCCACAGGACCGGGCATCACAGCTCCACCTGGGAGGCAGCTTCCTGGCACCCTGCGGGCACCCGCCCCCCCCCCCCGCCCCGCCACACAGGCACAGGGGCACCGCTCCTGGGAGCCTGGTTTTGGTGAAATAAGTGAATAAGAACACGCAGCAGACGCCGTGTTTGTGTGTGTGTGTGTGTGTGTGTGCATGTGCCTGTGCGCGTGCATGTGTGTGCGTGCGTGTAAGTGTGTGTGTGTAAGGGACCGTGTGGGACCGTGTGGACCCGTGTCATCTTGAGTCTAAGAACCGGGATCCTGGGAGATGGGAGATCAAGACCTTTTTCTTTACTTGCATTCCCCACCTTTCCTCACAGGGACCGTGTATTGTTGATGTGATTCAAATGTTTTGTTCTTTCAACGTAGAAACATCACAGAGGGTCAAATGCAGACCGTCCGACCTCCCGCCTCCAGCTCTGGAGACGTGACCGCCCTGAGGACCCCATCGCAGAGCAGAGACCGGCGAGCTGGCCCGTGACCACTGCCTGCAGCCGTCCGCCCTCACCGGCGCTGCCTCCCGGCCTCCTGTCTGTCCTAACGACGTGAGTAAGGAGAAGGCTCCCAGTGACAGGAACTGCCGGCCGTCGGGGCACCCGCGGGCCGCCTGCCGGCTGCTCCCGAGCCTGAGGCTGCAGAGCCGGCCCCTCCTCAGAAGGTGCCCGGCTCCCGGCTGCCTGGCCCCAAAGACAGGCTGCACATGGCCAGCGCCTCCCTCCCCCCCGTGCCCCCCAGGGGACGCCCTCCCTGACCCCCTCGGCCATGCCCTCACTGGGTGCTCTGTGCCTGGGACAGGAGGCTCGGCCATGCCCTCACTGGGTGCTCTGTGCCTGGGGACAGGAGGCTCGGCCATGTCCTCACTGGGTGCTCTGTGCCTGGGACAGGAGGCTCGGCCATGTCCTCACTGGGTGCTCTGTGCCTGGGAACAGGAGGCTCGGCCATGTCCTCACTGGGTGCTCTGTGCCTGGGACAGGAGGCTCGGCCATGTCCTCACTGGGTGCTCTGTGCCTGGGACAGGAGGCTCGGCGATGCCCTCACTGGGTGCTCTAAGCGGTGGGGACAGGAGGCTCGGCGATGCCCTCACTGGGTGCTCTGTGCCTGGAGACAGGAGGCTCGGCGATGCCCTCACTGGGTGCTCTGTGCCTGGGGACAGGAGGCTCGGCGATGTCCTCACTGGGTGCTCTGTGCCTGGGACAGGAGGCTCGGCGATGCCCTCACTGGGTGCTCTGTGCCTGGGACAGGAGGCTCGGCGATGACCTCACTGGGTGCTCTGTGCCTGGGACAGGAGGCTCGGCCATGCCCTCACTGGGTGCTCTGTGCCTGGGACAGGAGGCTCGGCCATGTCCTCACTGGGTGCTCTGTGCCTGGGACAGGAGGCTCGGCGATGACCTCACAGGGCAGGAGCCAGCCCCTCTCTCAGGTTCATGCTTTGTTCACGGCGCCCAGGCTAGGTCACAGGGAGCAGCAAGGCCGCCCCTGTCCAGGTGGGTGTGCGAGGCAGAGGGCGAGGACGATGTTAAACGTACAGACACACAGTTCTCACGCCCACGAGTGAGGGCCAGGGCCGGGAGCCTGCATCCGGCGGCACCGGGAGCCCGTGCCCGCGGCAGCACCCACGCGGGCACCCGCCTCTGCCCCCACCGCTCACTGAGTTCCCGGGGCCTGGGGTGGCCCCAGGTTCCTCATCATCCCAGAGGGCACAGGCCCTGCCTGCTGATGTCACCCGCCGGCCAGTGGAAGAAGCTGGGGAGGGACACTGTGTCTATCACCCAGGCTGTGCCCGCTGGTGGCAGGCGGGGCAGCCCCCCTTTGCGGGGTCCCTGCAAGTCCCCTGTCACTCATCACAGAGAGAGGTCGGGGCCACGCCACGCCAGCACCACCACCAGCCACGCCCTGGGAAGTCAAAACCCGCTCGCCCGGGAAAGTGGGAAATCAACAGCCAACGCCAGGTATTAAAAACCACGCTACACACCGTCTCAGAATAGATCCCGAGCGCAATCCCCATGGCAACCGCCCGGGCCGCAGGGCCCCTCCCCTGAGCAGGGAATGGAGGGACGGGCAGGTGGGCCCAGGCTCTCGGACCCGGACCCGGCCACCATGGAGGCAGAGAGGGCCCGCCCCGGTTCCAGCCCCAGGGCTCCCAGAGCAGCGAGGCTGCTGGGAGGGCCACAGGTCTCAGAAGCTGGACTTGACCCGAGGGCCTGGGAGCTGCGGCCCGGCCGCTGGCTTGAGGATGGGCACCAGCTCAGCAGGGCCTTTCACGGCACAGCGGGGGCCAGGCTGACCGCGCCCTTTGCCCAAAGGAAGGGGAGTCCAGAACCTTCCGTGGTGCCCAGGCGGTGGGCAAGTCCTACCTGGAGGGGTGGGGCGCTGGCAGCCTGAACCAGTCGCCTGGACGCACCCTGGGGCGAGGTCGGAGGATACAGTGCTCAGGCCCCACCACGAAGACACCCTGTCCCTGCTGGCAGCTGCGTGGGCTCAGGGGTGAGCCACCTGGGCAGGCCCAGCCCCGGGGGGAGGGAGGCCCCTCAGAAAACAGCTCCCAGGGCCCCACGGAAGGAAGCCGGGCCTGCGGGTGCCCTGGATTTGGAGGAAAAGCAGCAACGCGGGCAGCCACTGCGTGAGCGGGCAGATGAGGGTGCGGGGAACCCCACGCCCACCCTACACAGCCGGACGGCCCTCCCACGGCCCTGCCCTCCGCTGCTGCCAACACCTGCTGCTCCGAATGGGGGGCAGCTGTTTTTCGAGCATTTGCTTTTCAGAAAGACTTGGAGAACCTTCCAGAACAATGACACATAGCTCCCAGGTTCCGCAAACATCTCCCAGGGCCTGTGCCCCCAGCAGCCTGACACCTGGCCCAGGTGAGAGGCAGGCCCTGCAGGGAGGGCTGGTGGGAGGGGCCGGCCCCTGGGAGGGGAGTGCAGCCCAGGCGACAGGTGCTGAGCTGGTGGGGCCTGGGCTGCAGGACGCAGGCCGGGCACCGGGCCAACCAGAGAGGACTTCTCAGAGGAGGGCTCTCTAGCGGTCAGGTGGCGGCTCTGCGGGGAGCAGGTGCCGGTGGCCTGGGCCACAGGCCGCTGGGAGCTGATGGCTCTGGAGCAGGGCAGTGACTCCATCGAATCGGCCGGCCCCGGGGCAGCGGACACACACCAGCAGGGGCCTGGGGGTCCCTGGGAGACGCAGGCGTTGGGAGGCCGAGGGGGAGCGTGGGTGTTGCATAAGGCAGCGGCCCCCGCCAGCCCTGCGCAAACAAACGCTTAGGTCATCCCCGGAGGAAGCCAAAGGGAGCGGGCTCCCCTGTGCCCAGAAGCCGGCTGCGCTGCGAACAGCACCTGCAGGAAAAACCCAGCGCATTTCCCACGCCCGGCTCCCACGGCCGGTGGGGGAGGGCTGCGCGGGCAGCGGGCTGGGGCAAAGCACAGACAGCCACGCCCTCCTGATGGAAGGAGAGGGACCGGCACCAAAGCATTAACAGCCCGGTGCCCCGGCGCTGCGGCCCCGGAGGAACCGCGGACGGGGATGAGGGCCAGTGGCCAGCATCGGCCTCTCCCGTGCAGGGCGGGCGGAGCGCGGGTGGCGGAGGGAGGAGAAAGCAGCGGGGAGACCGAGGCCCCTGGCAGCTCCCTCCTGGCTGGGAGCGACCCCTCTTCAGCCCCATCTTCTCTGAGTCCTTCCCAAGGGACTGCTGGGGCCCCGAGAGGCCAGAGAAAGCCGTCGCTGGCCTGTGCCTGCAGCAGCAGGTCCACGGGTGTCCATCGCCGGCCACCGGAGGCCTCAGAGCCAGCTTCATCCGGGAGGTCATTCCCCGCGTGGGCGATGAAGGGCAGACTGGGAAGTGAGGTCGCCCAGGACACGTGGGACCTGCCGTGGCTGCGGCTGTCCCTGTCACTGGGTGTGTGCAAGCAGGGCCTGCGGGTCCCTGGACAAGCGTCCAGGAGGTCCCTTAAGCCCCGGGGGTCTAGGCTCCACGTCCCCTAGGCCTCCAGGCAGGTGTGAGATGGGGCATGCAGCCACACCCGCTTCTCTGTCATCTTCCTATGATTGGTCTACGCGTGGCCATGTGACCCACCGCTGACCAATGAGTTAGAAGCAGAAGTTACTGGGTGGGGCGTCCAGGAAAATCTGTTGGAAGGGCAATCGCAGCTGGCATAGCCCTCTTGACCTTTGCCCCCTCTTTCCTCCTGCCTGGAACAGAGAGGTGACCTGCCTGGAACAGAGAGGTGACCAACACAAGCAAACACGCCAACACACTAAGGAGGACACAGCTGGGAGTCCAACGCACCTGGGCCCCAGATGGCCCTGGACATGGCACCCCAAGACCAGTACCAGCACTCCCTGCACATCCCCTGGGGAACTCCAGGTCAGCCACACCTCAGGGGGGCCCCATCCATGCTCCTGGCACCAGCACGCTCCTCGGCGAGTCCTCGAGGAAGGCATGAGCTCCCACCCTTGCAAACGTCATCGCCCAACACTTCGGCCACAGCATCTGACGTGCTCGGAAGCTCCCAGCACAAATGAGCTTCCACCACAGCCATCCTGCAGGTTAGTCCCCGGGACCCACACACACGGACAGCCCTGACCGGGGCCGGGCTTCACACCTTATGTTTATGACTTTTGTGATCAGCTGTCTCAACATCTTCCTAGAAGAGAAAGGGTAGGAATCAGCTAAAGACATAAACATCTATCTAACAAATGCCAATAAAAGGAGGCACAGAAATAACATCAGGGGAAAGAACTTAGGGCAGAAAGTACCAAACACGACCCAGAAGCTAGTTTTATGAGAGCAAGCTTACCTCCACCGAGAAGCAACAGCACACAGGAGCCTGTACGCGTCTAACCACACAGCTTCAAGTCACGAAACCAAAACTGTCAGCCATACGAGGAGACAGGGCAACGCAAAGCACAGAGCACAGAAGGGACACGAACGGATCTCCCTCCGAGATCAGGCAGAAAGAGTAACACTAACCAGATAATAACAACACAAGGGCTGGAGGTGAGATGCGTGTAGACCCGGGCGTCCTTTTGAAGTGAAGGAGGCGCTCTAAGTTGAGGATGGCGGCGACAGCTGCGAACTGAACGGAGTTCAGAAATTACAAACAAAACAGACATGAACAACCCTCGATCTAAGCCGCCCTCGAAGTAAATTACGCACGTCAACCAGCCTGTGAACACGTTACGTCAAGAGCAACAACTCCGG
>NW_005877171.1:0-8957 GCF_000147115.1 Myotis lucifugus
TATGGTGTTTTGGCTGAGGACATTCAGATAGAGGTGATTAGGAAGGAGGCTTTGGCGGCCGGCGGTGAGTAGGCCGGAGGTTGTTCCCCTTGGAGGGTGAGCAGGCTGGAAGGGGGTGCAAAGCCATGGTGGTGGGGCTGAGGCAGAGGCAGTTAGAGGTGATCAGGCCAGGAGGGGAGGGCAGTTGGGGGAGAGCAGTCTGGCAGGGGGGACAGTTGGGGGAAACAGACCAGCATGCAGAGTGGTTAGGGGTGATCAGGCAGGTAGGCAGGTGAGTGGTTAGGAGCCTGCGGTCCCACATTGTGAGAGGGATGTGTGGGATCGGGCCTAAACCGGCAGTTGGACATTCCCCAAGGGGTCCCAGATTGGAGAGGGTGCAGGCTGTGCTGAGGGACACCCCCCCCCCCCCCCCTGTGCACGGATTCCGTTCACCGGGCCATTAGTTCTTGAATAGTCTATCCGGGTGAGCTGCCTCTTTACTGCTTCTTTGAAGAGAAGAGCAAGCTTTCCTGGGGCTCTCCAGTCTGTGTCTGTCAGTGTTTCCAGGTGCCTCCTGCTCCAGCACCTGGTCGCCAGCACATGAGGCAGGAAGAGAACAGAGCTGCTCTGCTGCTCCTTGAGTCCCCACACGCCCTTAGCCCACCCGCCTTTCTTTCTTCATTGTTTGGTCTCCTTATGTCCGCTTTACATGGCTGTGCAGGGATTTTAACTTTATTTAGAAGAAACAGAAGTCTTACATGATTTATTTGAATTATTAACAACCCAAAACATAGCGGGAAGACAATAATCATCATCTCTCCCCTTAAAATATCTTAGTTATTTCTGTTTGCTGATAATGTTGCCCATATAATTACAAAGAGAAGGAAACACAAGTTAGCAGAAGGAAACTGAAATATTCAGCAGCATTTTTGCTTAAATTACTAACAGCTTATAATATGCATTTTTTAAGGGCTGAGCTGATAGGAATTCCCAGGCCCTTCCTACTGGTTAGAATGTGGACGCTTTCATAGCCTCTCCCATAGCTGAGTTCTGGCCAATGTGACATAAGGGCTGATGGGATCTTCTCAGGAGCCTTCGTTTTTCTTGACAATAGAGACCAGACACAAACAGACCAGACACAGCCAGTGCTCCCTACCTTCCCTTTTCTCTTTATTCCGCCTGGATTGAAGGGGCTGGCTGTAGCTGGCACCTGAAACCTCAGGGAAAGATCAAGAGATCACAGAGATTCAATGCCTTATGCCAGCAACTGGCCAGCTGTTTCTGTAGAGTTCCAGACAGTGAATACTTTGGGTTTTGCAGGCTCTACCGACTTGGTCACAAACAGCAGCTCTCTGTACTGTTGTGAAAGCATGCATACAGAATACTCGAAGGAATGGGTGTGGCTCTGTTCCAAGGAAACTTCATTTACTAAGATAGATGATGAGCCACATTTGGCCAGTGGGTGTCGTTTGCCATGTTATTTCTACCATTCAGCAGTTCACTAGTGTCAGCAGCAGCATACGTGTAGACTCCTAGTGATAGGAGAAAAATAGGCATATTAACTTAAATCATTCTCATTGGGGTTTCTTAGTTGTAGCTGCACATACGACTGATCCGATGTGCAGCGGATTTGAATTTTCAGACAATGGATTATACAATTGTACACTTGAAACCTATGTCATTTTATTAACCAATGTCATCCCAATAAATTTAATTTAAAAATTAAAAATAAATAAGTAAATCTCCCATTCCAGTTCTTATGAAGATTAAAAAATGTTGAAATTCAAAGCACAGAAAATTAAAACAAGCATTAAACAAACATGGCCCTCTCAGGCTTTTTCTGCTTAAAAAATTTGCAGCCCCATCTAAGATATTTTGTCCTTGTCTGTCCATCTTTCCCTATACCAAGCAATCGACATAATTCACAAAAGCGGGCAAGTATAATTTTAAAGTCTGGACACTTTCATGATAGTCTGAGCTCCTTTTCTGTCTCTGCCCGTCCCCCTTCCCCCCGAAACAGACACAAAGCTTCTATCTCTAAAGAAAAATTCCAGCGTTCCTAAAGCAGCGGCCGGCCGGCATGTGAGGGGAGGGGGCTCTGTCAGGAAGGCTTGCTGCCCGCCTCTCCGTTCTGAGGATGGATTGTGCCTAAAGGCATTGAGCTGTAATCAGAGGCATTAGATCAGCATCGCCAAGCCCTGGAGACCGAGCTTTACATTGATCCAACTGGCAAGCATGTTCCTAAGAATCTAATCACATTCAGTGCTGGGGAGGATAGGGTTGTCACATTACTTTTAGAAGTGTAAACTGGCACCACTTCACAACAACAACTTGGGAATATGCATCAAATTTTTAAAGGAGTTTATATGCTGGAATTCATTTATTCTGCTTATAGAAAAGTCTCATGTGAAAATAATCACTTTTCAAAAGGATTTATGTATAAAGAATTCAGTATAACATGATTTTCACTGTTAAAAATTAGAAATCTATATGTTCAGCAATACCCAATTTGCTACATGAAGTATAATCTATGCATGAAAAGAAATATATCAAAACCATGCAAAAAAAACCAACAGTGACAAAGAAAATATTTAAAGTATGAGGTTAAATGAAAAAAGCAAAACACAGATCTCTGTAGGAAAATATTCTGATTTTGCTTTAAAATTTTTTTTGCTGCTCTTGCTCTAACTTTCTTTTTTGTTCTATTATAATCATACTAGAGGCCCGATGCACAAAATTCGTGCAAGAGTAGGCCTTCTTTCCCCCGGCTGCTGGCACTGGCTTCCCTCTGGCACCCAGGACCCGGGCTTCCCTTGCAGCCCCGGCTTTGTCCGGAAGTCGTCTGCTCTAATTAGCATATTATGCTTTTATAATTATAGATTCTCAAACTCTCTCTTTATCTATTTCTCTACATATTTTTCATAGGTACCTATGCATCTATTTACATAGAAAAATGACAAGAAAGAATTACATCCATGTATAAGCAGTGTAGGCTGTTTGAGTTATACATTGTTTTCCTTATAATTTTTGTTTTCTTAGTTTCATGTAATGAGCAGACATAAGAATAATTTTACATTCCATGAGCGTCACGCCTTAAAAAGAGAATCTGCAAATAACAAATCTCCAGTCTATTTTATTTCTCTATTTATTGATGTATAATCATTTTTATTCACAGAGAACATGCTCTTGACTTTGTACTCTGTTACCTTAGAGCTTTTCTCCTAATTCAGCATCGCTCTTCTCTCGGATTTAAGGTCAGAGGGAGGGGAGTGAGAAAAGCTTCCGCTGGATATAACTTTCTCTCCATCCAGTTCCAAAAATACCCCGATATCATCCATAACAGGTGCAGTCTTTAGAACAACACATATTGAAATGTTACTTCCCACTCTTGCCCATTGCTTTCACCCCAGATAAGTCCATGAATAGGAGTTAAAACCTAAATAAGATTCAAAGACTTGGATTTAAAAACTTAGGTCTGCAGTTTATGGAAGTAATTTAATCATGCATTCATCCTTTAATTAATTAAAATATTTATATAACTATGCATTTCGTTAAATGATGGTGGAAAATAATATAAAGATAAAGCAAATACATTATATTCTGGTACAGCTTATTCCCAAAGCTAGAGGAAAGATATGTGAATGAGTAACCAGAATACAATTAGACAATAAAGTACATAGAAGAGGAATAATAAAATGCTATAAGGCCTATAACCACCATATAAAATTAACTCAAAATGGATCAAAGGTTTAAATGTAAGATCTAAAACTATAAAACTCTTAGCAGAAAACATAGAGCAAGAGTTTTATGACATTAGCTTTAGCAATACTTTCTTGATAGGACACAAAGCCACATGTAATAAAATAAAATAAAAATAGATTTGATTTAATGTACATTTAAAAATTATGCATCAAAAATATCAAGTTAAAAAGGCAACCTACAGAATAAGAAAAATATTTGAATATCATATATATCATAAAGGATTAATATGCAGAATATATAAAGAGCCCCTAAACTTCAACAACAATAAAAACAGCCCAATTTAAAGTAGGCGAAGGACTTGAATAGACATTTCTACCAAAAAGATATACGTATGATAAGTAAGCACCTGAAAAGATGCTCAGCATTATTAATCACTGTAGAAATCTATATACAAACTTCAATGAGATTTTATCTCACGCTCATTAGGATGGCTACTTAAAAAAAGGAAATGTTGTGAGGATATAGAGAATTTGATACCCTTGCGAACTATTGGTGGGAATGTAAAATGGCACAGTTACTATGGAAAACAGTATGGTGGTTCCTCAAAGTATTAAAAATAGAATTACCATGTAATTCAGCAATTCCACTTCTGGGTATAGGCTCAGAAGAATTGGAAGCAGGGTCTCAAAAAGATATATGTATCTCCATGTTCATAGCAACATCATTTCCAATAGCCAAAATGTGGAAGCAAACTAAGTCCCATCAGTGGATGAAGGGATAAGCACAATTTGGCATATACATACAATGGAATATTATTCAACCTTAAAAATGAGCCCAGCCAGCATAGCTCAGCGATTGAGCATAGATCTATGAACCAGAAGGTCATGGTTCGATTCCGGGTCAGGGCACATGCCTGAGTTGAGGGCTTGATCGCTGGTGTGGTTGTGCAGGAGGCAGCCGATCCATGATTATCTTTCAACATTGATTCATTGATGTTTCTTTCTCTCTCTCTCTCTCTCTCTCTCTCTCTCTCTCTCTCTCTCTCCCTCTCTCTCCCTTCCTCCCTCCCTCCCTCCCTCCCTCCTTTTCTGAAATCAATAAAAATATACTTTACAAAAATGAAGGAAATTCTGACATATGCTACAACATGAATGAACCTTGAGGACATGGCTAAGTGAAATAAGCCAGCCACAATCCTACACATAAGTGTGTAGGATTCCACTTATATGAGGTACTTAGTCGAAATTATAGAGAAAGTCGCATAGTACTCAGCAGGGGCAGGGGGAAGAGAAGCATGGGGAGTCACTGTTGAGTGGGAAAAGAGCTTCAGTTCTACAAGATTGAAGAGTTCTGGAGATGGGCGGCAATGATGGTGACACATTGTAAGTATTTAATACCACCGAGCTGTACACTGAAATGGGTAAGCTGGTTGAATTTTATGTGATGTATATTTTACCACAATCAAAATATACAAAATGTTATAGGTCTCAGAGGAGGAACCAAATGAATATATGTTTAGAACTCAATAGTAAATACAAAGGAATAAAATAGTACCATTTAGGAAAAAAATAAAAATATTGCTGGTCTTTAAGAAAGGTAAGACACCTCAGTACCTTATCATAAAATCATCTATAAAAGGAGACTGTGGGAGCTCAGAGAGGTGTTTACTTATGCGAATGTCAAACAGATAACAGCTTATTTGTTAGCATCAAATGCATAGAAAGATAAAAAGGATAAATAGAACATAATTGCAAGCAATATGGAAATGTAGATGAAACCAGCTGAAATTGCTGAAATTGGGTGGTTTTTGACCTATAAGAATGGTGGTGTTACATGGTTCATTTCATAGATATTTGACAATTAAAACAAAATAGAATTCTAACAAGATCGCTAAATGAGGTGCTTGACTTTATTATATAAAGTGTAGTGAATTAACGGAATCTATTTTTAAAAATCTGTTGCTGTTAACTGGAACTCTACACTCATGATATCTGGATTCAAAGAACTTTCGTACTTTTCTTTAATTGGAGAGGGCACAATCTGCCGCAGAAGTTTAACATGTTTAATATCTCTCAGAGTCTCCTGACATTCTTAGGCATAGAATAATTAATGGCTACTAAAACTAGTTTGACTCTTCTTTGATGAATTTGGACATTTTCATTCCTGTTAGTGCACAACATACTCATCTGATGGGCTCGTTGTTTTGCTGATAACATTTTAATTAATTTCTTTTTTCCAGGTTGTGTTGATATTCAGCTTAGCCTAGCTCTTGGAAAACAAGAACGCAAGAGTCTGGTTTTAATTCCCATCCATTTTCATCCTCACATAGCAGGCTTCTTTTTATGCTGCACATATGCGTTTAGATATAGAAACACACTGGGGAAATGTCAGTTGGTTTGCTCGTCTTGGTATTACAATAGGGCGTAATATAAATATTTAATGCATTCTACTGGCTTTAATGATGGATTGAGTTGTACCATGGTGTCACAATCCATGATCTTTGTAATGTGTTTTATTCTTTGGATCATTTAATTTTGTTAGGGAGACGTGTTTTATTTCCTAATGTCAAGAGAGAGCCTGCTCATCTCTTGGATCTGTTCCGTCCATGTACCCTCTTTTCACCTTTCTCCTCGCCACAGTGGAAGCATTAAATCTAATCTTTTGGATCTGAAGACAGATTTTCCTTATTTTTTATTTAGGGGCTGCCTTTGCCTTCCTAAGTTTTTTTAAAAAATATATATATTTTTATTGATTTCAGAGAGGAAGGGAGAGGGAGAGAGTGATAGAAACATCAATGATGAGAGAGTCACTGACCGGCTGCCTTTCGCATGACCCTTACTGGGGATCGAGCCAACAACCCAGGCATGTGCCCTTGACTGGAATTGAACCTGGGACCCTTCAGTCCGCAGACCGATGCTCCATCCACTGACCAAATCAGATAGGGCCTTCCTAAGATTTTAATCACGTGTAGTTAGACCTGATTAATCTGAATCAGTATGCCAGATCCATTTTAGAACTAAATAGAAATCAGTAGAGCAGGTCAAGGGAACACACACACAGAAAGGTTGAATAGCTGAATCACTTTTATCAACACACAAAGGGGGAGATTGTTTCATTATAACAGCACATGGTCTGTATATTCTTCCTGACCCCAAAATCCAAGGTTTTCAAACCTTCGCACTGCTGACACTGTGGGCCAGGTGATTTCTCCTTTTGTGAAGATGTCTTGTGCAGAGTGGAATGGCTGGCAGTATCTCTGGCCTCAGATGCAAGTAGCATCCAACAGCCCAGCTGTGACCGTCAGAACCGTCACCAGGCATTGGCCAGCGATTCCTGGGAGCCACAATTGCTCCAAGTTTAGAACCACTGTTGTAACTGCTCTAAACCTTGGCTTAGCTATAGGCAACCAGGAAAAATAAAGCGCACATTTACACTTCTCATGTTCAAAAGTCAGTGAACATTGGCTGTGACAGCTAGTAAAGGACACATGTTACCCAGGACTGAACTGGGCAGCTGTCAGAGGCTCCAGTATGCTGCCATACAGAGTGGAAGACACCTGGCTTACATTAGCACCTAATAAATGGCACACTCAGAAGATGGCCAGCGAAAGGGCTTATTACTGAATACTCATCAAAGACAAATGCAACTGTAATTTAATATCTAGACGTACCATTCACTAACAACCTGTGTCTGAATTTTTAAATAGTTGGCAATCGATAGGTCCTAAGGCCCTGCTATTCCAGCATTTCAGCCGTTGACTCTTCCTGATTAAAGCCACAAAGTGCTCTATGACAGGTGTCAGGGGAGGAGCAAGAATGAACACACCGCCTCCCTGGGGAGATAGCCACAGCCATAGCCCCAGGATCACACTGAGCGCATCCCTGGAGCCTGCATTTAGTCTTCTCCACAAGGATGACCTTCCCAAGGCCGAGGAGCGACATGGCCTGTGCCTTGCAGATGTGTATCCCGGTCTGCAGTAAAGATGGAGACCAGGGAGTCTTGGGACCACCAGCCAATGATTTGCTCCCTTTGCTATGCAGTGACTTTCTGGTCATAAATAATGCTGTTAGTATAAAATGATGGCATAGAAGACAAATTATAAGACTGCAGCTGCTATGGTTCTCGCAATGAAGAAACCCAAATAAGAATCAATTTCTATTCTAGCGATGACAAATGACTTCCCTTGAAGGTGGAAGGCATGAAAGACAATGAGCTCTTCCCCAGACACTGGTTGTTCTTAGGAGTTTCAAGTGTGGTCACTGCTGTTGTGTATTAGGTGTTCCCTGGGGTGGTGGACATTTCAGTTTATAAGATCGGATTTATATGTTGTTGAGCCCGCTCCTGCCAACGTATTGCTATGAGCTTCTTGGCAGACTTTCAACTAACTTGTATCTGCTTACTGTAGCTGCTGTAAGGCTCTGTGGCTTTCCATCAAGAATCCTAAGTGTCTCAGGCCTTTGGTTCCCAAAATGCAGTAAAAGAAGGCCTCTCTTGCCAGTGATGAAGGCAGACGGGCCTCGCTTTCCCACAGTCTCCACACAATGGGGAATTGTTCCTGAACAGGAAGAGTGTTTACAGGGTTGGGAACTAAATTTGGTTGCTACGACAGATTACCACAAACTAGATGCCTTAAAACAACACAAATGTATTCTTTACGGTTCTGGAGGCCAGCAGTCCGAAATCAATGTCCCTGGGCTAAAGTCAAGATGCTGGCAGAGCTGGTTCCCTCTGGGGGCTCTGAGGGGAGAATCCATTTCTTTGCCCTTTCCAGTTTCCAGGCACTGCTGGTAGACTTTAGCTTGTGGCCCCGTTGTTGAACTTCAAGACACATTAGTCTAGACCAGCGGTTCTCAACCTGTGGGTCGTGACCCCTTTGGGGGTCGAACGACCCTTTCACAGGGGTCGCCTAAGACCATGGGAAAACACATATATAATTACATATTGTTTTTGTGATTAATCACTATGCTTTAATTATGTTCGATTTGTAACAATGAAAATACATCCTGCATATCAGATATTTACATGACGATTCATAACAGTAGCAAAATTACAGTTATGCAGTAGCAACGAAAATAATTTCCGGTTGGGGGTCACCACAACATGAGGAACTGTATTAAAGGGTCGTGGCATTAGGAAGGTTGAGGACCCCTGGTCTAGACTCTATTTCTATTGTCACATGGCCTTCTGTGAAAAGTAGGGGGAAGGAACAGAATTGGGCAAAAGCAGTCAAATTCCGATACAGATGTGACAAATCTTGGTCAGCTCCATTAGGCTCT
>NW_005877172.1:0-8954 GCF_000147115.1 Myotis lucifugus
GAGAAGTAAGAAGATGGCATCAGGACACACTTTGATACAAAACCAAAGGCTTTTCCTGGCCAGGACCAGATGTAGAGTCAGAGAGGACCCCCTCTCTAGAGTCAAAGGGAACCAACTTCGACAACTTCCTCGAAAGACAGAGATGTCTTTTGAGACCTTAAATGCCACAACAGAAACTAGACCCACAGAGATGCTAGAATTAGCAGGTTATTTCTATCCATTCTTGAAAATGAATAAAATATATTTGTGACACTCATGGCATTAATTCATTTTGCAAATTGCTAGATACCTTGAGCTCTGAAAATCTTCAAAGACCAATGGAAATACTCTATTGACTTTATAAGCTCCAAACCTCCATAGATACAATAGCAAAAAGGACTAGTAAAACCATTAAGATCATGTATGTTTCATTTAATTGATATGTGTAGATTGTTTAGTCTCTCTTTAGTCTATTAACTATAGATTCCTATTAACTATAACTCCTTGGCTACTTTGTGGGGGAAAAAAGTCTGTACATTCTAAAAATAAATACAGACTGCAGAAGTAAACAGAATAGATATCCATGATAGAAAGGTTGATGTAGAAGGTGATCAGTATTCACTTTTCAGTGGGCATGTTCATATCCCAGGGAAGCTGAGAGCCAGGTGAGCCCTTGGATTTATATGTCTTGGTGCCGATCCCCAAGGCTTTGCACCGATGCGCTAGCAGTTTGTAAATTAGAGAAGGAGCTATGTCAGATTTGAATCCCCCTCTTAAACCTCCTTGGTAAGGGCTGAAAGCAGACGTTTCTCACATCAAGTTACAAGGCTGCGGAACTCTCTGCCTCAGGAATTTTGATGTGTCTTGCCATTTGACAGTATGGAGCTCCTGCAGCGGCTGCTCCCTGCACCTTCAGCCAGGCTTCAGAAAATACAGCAGAATCTCAGGGATATCGCTCCAGTGTGACCTGGATTTTGCAGGGGGGTGGCGGGAGGTGGGGGTGGGAATGAAGTGCTTTCTTTTCCCCTTATTTTGTTTTATGATAAAAAAGCCTTTTAAGTACTTAGGTACTTAGGTTATTCTTGGCATTTTATAAATATGTATATAACATGTTACTCCATTACCCAGCACTGAATGCCAGGTCCATTTAGTAAAGAATGAACGTTTCGTTCTCTGTCCCCCTCCCCAAGATTTACATATTTTCTGCTTTTGAAATGAAAAGCTACTAAAGATTTATATTAGTTCTTTTTAGTGGATTCCATCAACATCAATGCCTTTTACTTTTGCTGCTCTTTCATTGGAAATGAAGTAACAGTATCTTCCTAGAAAATCTAGAAAAGAGGAATTTCTGAAGTGAAAAAACACACACGCCATTCTATTCATTTATTCACTCAATCAATAAACATTTTTGAGTCACTCACTTAATAACGGGGCATGAGTCCCATAGAAGCCTATACAATGTTATGGAAATTAGTATGTATTTTTAGCACAATTTTAATGAGCAGAAAAGAACTAATTTATATGCTTTAGAAGGTAAGGTGAAAGTCACAGATAAGCATTCTGTTCTGATATCTTTTCTACTGGTGGGGTTATATTGTCGAATTTTAAAATACCCTAAAAATTACCTGACAAAGGTTTTGCTTCATTTATATGTTTGGCTTTGGCAAGCACTTGGGCTGGAGGTAAGGGTCAAACAAGGGGAAGGCTGGATCCTTTATCCTGTTGCTCTCAATCCGTCCAGCTAGAGCTGCTGAATCCCAATGCTGGCTTCAGTACACTACTGAAGTTTTCATCTTTCCACCTTTAACCACTTACTTAACCTCTCTGCTTCAGTTTTGCCATCTGTAAATAGACTACTTTTATCTACCGCATAGTTATAGTTTTTGAACTTTTAAACGAAATTTATGTAAAATGTTTATTACGATATTATATCCATGGCAGTAAATGTAAATGTTAGTGATCATTCTTCAAATAGGTGTTTCTGGGTATGTATGGTGAGTGTGTTTCATATGCATATGCTTGTATGTGCATGTGTTTGTGTGTACACAAAGATTGTGTAGCTGGTGCTTATTACATAAAGATAAAATGCCTATTTGCTCAAGTTAATCCTTTCAGGTTATTAGAACTACATTGTCTGCTAGGGGAAGACTGAAGGAAGGGTAGGTAGAGAGGTAACAGTAGGGGGAGAGACATAGATCCCTGAAATACAGGATTTGTATGATCTTTACTGGGTCCTTATGGACATTATTTCTCGAAGATGGGTCCGCAGTTCATCTGCATGGCTTAGTTTTATCTAAATAACCTGAGCCACAATATGAAATTCATGAAGACAAAAGTGTTGCTTTAAGTCATGTCGACTTGTGCCATGTCTTGACCAACACTATGAAACTGAACCTAAAATGCTTATCTTCTTATATTCTAATATGACTTCGGGATTATTTTTTTCTCTATATTCAGAGAACATTTCCTTTTACTCTTGTGACAAATTCTGAAACAGTTAAAAGGCTAAAATAATTTGGATTGCCAAGCAGAAATTGAAATTGATAAAAGTGTCTTGCTGAATTTATCAAAGTGTTTTGGGGTTGTTGTTTATTTCCCTGTTGATTTTTAATTTCCTAAAGAGTTGGCAATTGCTAAGATATTGATGTTTTTGATTTGTATAATACCGAGTATTATGGACTGAATGTGTGTGTCCTCGAAAAAATTTAATTATTGAAGCCTGTCTCCCAGGGTGATGGTGTTTGGAGGTAGAGCCTATGGAGGGTAATTAGGTTCAGGTGAGATTATAAGGACAGGGGCACCATGATGGGATCTGTGTCCTTATAAGAAAAGTAAGAGACCAAAATTCTCTCTGCCAGGTGAGGACACAGGTGGCCATCTGCAAGCCAGGAAGGGGCCCTCACCAGTGAATGGAACCAAACTGGCCAGGACCTTGATTTAGGATTTCTCAGCTTCTAAAATTGTCAGAAAGAAAACTCTGTTTTTAAGCCACCCGATCTATGGTATTTTGTTCTATCAGCCTGTATGCAATCAGACACAAAGGAAATGTGTATCAGTTCTGAAAACAGTCTGGAAATTTATGATGCATGTCTCTAGCAAGTTTTGGCAATTTTATACAAAGCTGCTATAAACACCTGTGTGTAGGTTGTTGTGTGGACATAAGTTTTCAACACCTTAAGGTAAACACCAAAGAGCACAATTCCTGAATCATATGGTAAAGATATGTTTAGTTGTGTAAGAAATCACCAAAATGTCTTCCAAATAGACTGTACCTTTTTGCATTTCCAGGAGCAATGAATGAGAGTTCCGGTTGCTTCACATCTTCATCAGCATTCAGTGTTGTTAGTGGTCTGGATTTTGGCCGTTTTAATAGATGTGTAGTGGTGTATCTCAGTATTGTTTTAATTTGTGTTTCCCTGATGACATATGATGTGAAGATCTTTTCATATTAATTTTTTCCATCTGTGTATCTTCTTTGGTGTCATGTCTGGTAAGGTGTTTGTATCATTTTTAAAAAATCAGATTTTTTTAAATTGTTGAATTTTAAGGGTTCTTTAAATATTTTGTATAATGGTCCTTTATCAGTTGTGTCTTTTCCAAATATGTTTTCCCAATCTGTGGCTTGTCTTCTCCTTCCCTTGATATTGTCTTTCATAGTACAGAAGTTTTTAATTTTAATAAAGTTTAGCTTATTAGATTTTTCTTTTATAGATTGTGTCTTTGTCCTTGTTATTGTACCCAAAAAGGCATCACAATACCCAGGGTGGTCTAGGCTTTCTTTTATGTTATCTTCTAGGAGTTTTATAGTTTTCCATTTTATATTTATGTCTGTGATCATGTTGAGTTCATTTTTGTGAAGGGTGGAAGGTCTGTGTCTAGATCCTCTTTTTTTGTTTTTTTTTTGTTTTTCCTTGTGGATGTCCAGTTGTTCCAGCATCATTTGTCTTAGAGACTACCTTTGCTCCATATGTTGTTTTTCTACCTTTTTCAAAGATCAGTTGACTATATTGGGGGTATATTTATGAGATCTCTATTGTGTTCTACTGGTGAATTTGCTTATTCTTCCACCAATACCACACTGTCTTGATTACTATAACTATATAATAAGTCTTGAAACTTCACTGTTTTGACTACAACTAACATTGCTTAGAATTCATTATATGTTTACTAAAAATTATAGCAGACATTCACTATATTCTGGGAAAATGTTTAAAATTCTGGTAAATCAAGAATCTCTGGAAACTTTGTTTTTGAAAATAATAGACTCAATACTTATTTTTATAAAGAGTGAATGGATGGATTTCGAATAGTAACTGAATATAAATGCAGAGGTGGGAAGTATAGAAAGTTTGTAAAGATCATTGAGTTATTCATTGTGATTGGGACATGAACTAAATTAAAGTGATAGTGGTGAATAAAAGTGGACATTGGAGTCACATTAGTGAAGATCTTAGAAGACAGTTTACTATACAGCAGAAAGAATTGTTCAGTCTCCCACATCTAACTTGAGAATTTAGAAAGAAATTTTGACTGGGTATTTGGATATATTTTTCTTTGCTAATCTGCCTCGGTATTCAATAATCTTCATGATAAACAACCTGGAGACTGGCAACAGTATTTTCTTCATGATTGAGATTCCTGGGCAGAACTGAAATGTACTTTGATAGATCTACTGAGAGCTTTATCAGGAAAAGAGCTTTCTTTGATAGGCAGTCATTTGGGTTCTATTTTCCCCTCATTTGGGAATAGTTCCCAGGCTAAATCACTGTTCTATTTATATCCATGACCTCCTTTTTGATGCTGTATCAGCTGAGCACTACCGAGACTTCCTTAAGAGAAGTAGTATTTGGGTCAGAAACATCAACTAAAGTGAGTGTAATTAGATAGATTTTATTTTTAAGAAATGAAGATATTTTTTGAAGCTTTGTTAGTAAATTTTTAAAGTTGTTTACATTTGAATTGCTAAACCATTATGCACAATTCACTTGGAAGTATTTAATTAAACTCAACAAACTTACTTTGGATCATTGAATACCTACTGTGCTAGGTGATTCTCAGCATTTGGGGTGTATGTGTGGGGGCCAGAAGTTGTAATCTAAGTTTCTGACAAATAAGGAAGTATCTGGAGAAGTTTATTGTCCCTATGGGTAGAGTGAAAGAGAGAGGAGTATATGGGAATGAATGCCTGGAGTTCTGGATAGAAGTGCTTTTCTCTTTTCTGAAAGCTCATTGGCTCTTAAAAGAAGTGACTATCTAGATGAATGTTGTAATATTTTTAACTCACATCATATACCACGAGTCTTCAAATTTTGAGAATCATAAAATACACCATAAAATACACGTGAAAATGCATATAGCTGGGAGTCTGATTTAGGTGGGGCATGGGGATCTAATGTTTACCAAGTACTTTTGGGTGATTCTTACACAGGTGGTCCTGAGAGTTGCATTTGAAAAGCTTTCTGAGAGAACAATTCCTGGGAAATAATTTCAGAGTTTCCCCAAAATGTAGAAATTAGATATAATTTAAAACAACTGATAAAACTCTTACTTAGTATTCTGACCCTTTGCCCCCTTCTTTAGCGTTAGGTCACAGGGCTGTGGCAATATTCAGTCTACCCCATCCTGCCAGTCATCACTGGTGAGTGATCTGCATTCAGGAGGGAAGCCCCCCCACCACATCCTGTTAATGTTGGGTGGAATGCCCTACAAAGACCTGGTTCACAGTGGAATAGAAGTCTCAGGCAATAGCGGGTGGGTGTGGGGGGGTTGCCTAAAAAGGTAACGACTGACAAATGTGCCATCTTCTGAATGGCAACTAAAGAGATTAAGAAAGTGATGGAAGTGGTGGATGAAAAGCAAGTGGAGAGACAGGAATCCTGGAAAAAGAAAAGGTGGAGGAGGAGAAGGTACAAGAGAGGATGATGTAGTGATATCCATGGGGAGAGGAATAGAAGTTGTGAAAGAAAATAATGTGTTAGAAGGAAAGGAGGTGGTAAGGCTGTGGCCACTGGATATGATGCCTTCAAGAACTTTCTTCAGTCTGGATTTAGGGACAGTGAATGCTCAGGCTGGCAGGGCCCTCCTCCAGCTGGAACCCACGTTTGGGCAAATGCAGTGGCACTTGAGTGAGGGTACAGATTCATCAATTAAGATGTACCCACATTCTGGGATACCACCTTTTGCAATAAACCCTCCAACAACCATGCTTATTGGCTACCATGCAGATTTCCTGAGGTTCATATCAACTAGGAGTGAAAGAGTTCAGATATCTCAGACAGGCTACAAGTTCAAAGACATCACCTGCAACTTCCTCATCTGGTTTTCAAACTACAGCCTTCCAGAATCTGACAAGATCGTTGTTATTAAGGGAATCTGTAGTCCAAGTCCTGCAATACTACCTGCTCTGTGATGGGAACTCAAACTATTTCATCAGGGAGCTTGAGGAGGTATTCAAGCCATTTGGGCACTAGTGTGATTAATTCTACCTTGGAAATTGTCCCTGGGCAGATTACCTGCCATCAGCTGTTGGAGCTCTGGCCAGCAGTGAAGTGTATATGCTGGCCTCACTACACCTTGGCTCCTCTGGGCCTTCAGTGCTTCCAACATCAAGAATGCAGCTTTAATGGCCATGGCCGTCACTTTGTCAAGCCAAGAAAATGATGCTGAAGACTGCACTGCCTTTGTCTACATTGCTTGAAGCTTTCTCTGTGTCAGGACCTTCCTACCTGTTTTTGAGGAAGGAATTTATAAGTCATATTTGAAGAGGATAACTACATCTTCAAGAATTTCACCCTCACCCTGGCCAGTGTGGTTCAGTTGGTTGGGCATTTTTCCCATGTACCAAAAAGTTGCTGGTTCAATTTCAAGTCAGGGTACATGCCCAGGTTGTGGGCTCAATTCCTTGGTAGAGGATATACAGGAGACAGTAGATTAATGTCCTACTCTCACAAAAAAATTAAATTAGCTCTCTCTAAAAATCAATAAAGATATATATATATATATATATATATATATATATATATATATGGAGAGAGAGAGAGAGAGAGAGAGAGAGAGAATTGCAATCTCAAGAACAATGAAAAACTGCATTCATGCTTGCTGTCATGCTTGCTTACTCATTTTCGATATGTCCAGTGGACATCCCATGGCCCTAAGACCTCTGCTTGGCCACCAACACCTGGATTTTTATCTTTGGCCTGGAGCACATTTCACCCACCCTGCTGAGTATCAGGAAAAACAGACATAAACAGTGGAGAGTTGCTAAGCCTGTATGAGGTGAAGAGCAAAACGTAAGGGGCTTCAAAATGCACCCAAGTTCAGTTTTTCCTGTTTTTGTGCTACTGATAAGTCTTCACGAAGGCTTATGCTATGCTCAACCTTTTCCGCCCAGGCTTTTCGATAATCCGTGCCCAGACCACCAGCAACCCCAGCATCTGGTCTCTGCAGAACTGCTTGTGGACTCAAACTCCTTGCCAACCATTGGAAGACTGAGCTCTCTTTTCCTGTCACACAGGAACCTACCTAATGTCAGACAGGTGATGGGGCTGACAGGTGTGGCTCCATCCACACAGCAAGGGTCAATGTGGTATCCCTTCTGAGAATCAAGTGTTCTTAGCCGCTACCAATGAGCCCACGAAGAATATAGCACACATGCGAGCCCCTTTCACTCCCATGATTATGATCAAGTGACCAAGTGCTCTGTGAGGTGCTAGGAGACAAATGAAGACATTTGTCATCTTTAGGTTTCACTTGTCAGCCTACATCTTTTTTTAAAATATATTTTATTGATTTTTACAGAGAGGAAGGGAGAGGGATAGAGAGTCAGAAACATTGACGAGAGAGAAACATCGATCAGCTGCCTCCTGCACACTCCCCACTGGGGATGTGCCCACAACCAAGGTATATGCCCCTGACCGGAATCAAACCTGGGACCCTTGAGTCCGCAGGCCGACGCTCTATCCACTGAGCCAAACCAGTCAGGGCCTGCCTACATCTTATTCCAACTCCTCTCCTGTCTCCTTCCTCTCTCCCTCCATCTCTGTCCCTCTCTTTTTGTTTCTTAAGACATTAGAAGCAAAAACAGAAGCATAACAAGTAGAAAACAGACTTTGTAATTTGCTTCTCTTCTTGGTAATATCCAGAGGGCGAGAGAGGTCGTGCAGTAAGGTAGACTGACAAAGTTTGCTGACCCTCTGCTCTTATTACCTCTACGTAAGCTCTCTTTCACAAATCATAGAAAGTTCAAAGGAAGGCAGAATAAGGGTTGTAGGACTGAAGGACTGAGGTATCATGAGTCCCAAGGCACAGGGGTGATTAATTGCCTTATGATATGCAGTGTTCTTTTAGGCTGATCAAAACCTCGCTCCAATACCACAATCTCCCTACAACAAACACACTCTTCTCTCCCCACTGTGCCCAAATTTCCAAGAAACCTCTTAGATATTTCTTGAACATTAGCCTGGAAGGAAGGGAGAAGAATGTTACAGGAATGATATTCTTTTAGTGCTAAAATAAATTATTTTACATGATAAAACTAACGTCAGTATGAATATAGGGGTGCATATATTCTTTCTAATGAGTGTTTCTGATTTCTCGGAATATATCCCTACAAGTAGGATCAGTAGGTCAAATTCTAGTTCCATTTTTAATTTTTTGAGGAAACTCCAAACTGTTTTCCACAGAGGCTGCACCAGTCTACATTCCCACCAGCAGTGTACCAGGGTTCCCTTTTTATCCACATCCTCGCCAACACTTATCATTTGTTGATTTGTCGATAATGAGCATTCTAACCTTCTGTATGCCTACCCTGGAGAACTGTTTATTTGGATCCTTTGCCCATTGTTTAATTGGATTGTTTATCTTCCATTTGTTAAGTTGTTTGAGTTCCCTATAAATTTTGGAGGTTAACCCCTTATCGGATATATCATTGGCAGATATGTTCTCCCATGCAGTGGCCTCTCTTGTTGTTTTGTTGA
>NW_005877173.1:0-8954 GCF_000147115.1 Myotis lucifugus
ACCACAAAGATGCCAGTGTTAAGCAGCTAATTTGCCTTCTAATTTGGAATATAGTGTAATTGGGTCTCTACTATTATGAGAGTTGAAATTGAAAACAAGTGCATATTTCATACATTTATATTCCTAAATTGTGAAATAATTTTTTTTCACTTCTACAAGTAATTGACTTGTAATTTTGACGTTATTGCCATATATTTCTGCCTTGGAGTCTCTTTATAATCCATATCTCCTGCAAATTCTTCATTTCAAGGACTACAGAATGTGTTACAGCATGAACTCACATAGCTTTACAAAATAATACTGTCTAAAAAGAAGTCACTTTGTGAATCACCTATAAAACATTTTAGCACACTTTCTTATGGTCCACAGCTCTTCATTATTATAAACTCACTATAAAATTATAGAATGTGTGGAAATAAAAAGAGAAGAAAATATATCATGATTTTAATTTCTTGAGATATTTATATGGTTTAACATTAATGCCTATAATTTAAATTGTTTTACATTTTCAAATATAACAATATAACAATTTCTAGTATAATTTTTAAGAAACTAAGAAGTCTGAGAAACATTTATTTCTTGAGGACCATAAATGAAAAAATAAGATTCTTTAAGTTTGTAAATTTACTAAGTATCAGAATGTTTTTAATAATATTGAACAATTGAGGTTTGATTGGTCATTCTACCTAATAGCAGAGAAGGGAGATAATTTAATATTGAAGTATTTGACTAATAATGGGTGAATAGGAACCTAGAACAGGAAGTATCTAGAAAGGAAGTATTGGTTTTGGTAGGAAAGGGTATTCTACAGAAAAAACAAATCACATTAGATTAATTCTACAAAATCAGTCATTGTTTCTCACTCACCCAAGCATCCAATGCATGTTTGGTTGGTTCAGCTCCACAAAATCATGAAGACCCAGGATAATGAAGACTGCATTGTCCATTATGTCAATCCACTATCTGTAAAAAAGAGGGTCTCCTAATTAAATCATTGAGCACAGAATTAAGATATAGAACTCTGCTTACACCACTATGACAATAATAAATTCAAATACTCTATCTTACTGAAAAAGTGTTAGAAAATTTAGCTTCCTCTCTGGGCCCAAAAGGAGAGCCAGATGGTGCTGTGGACTAATCTACCTTAGACAAATGGCCATATTCGCACTATTCCTGCTGACTCAGTATGACTGGAAAAAAAAAACCACAAAAGAACTCCACTTATTAGAATTCTGTTTCTTCAGGGCATTTAGTGGGTTGAACAATGTCCCTTCGGAATTCATGCCTACTTGGAACCTCAGAATGTGACTTAATTGGAAGTGGGTCTTTGCAGACAGTTAGATGATGGCACACCGAATTAGGGTGGACTGGAAACCCAATGACTAGTATTTTTATAAGAGAAGGAAATACACAGAGACAAAGGTCATGGAAAGATGTAGGTGGAGAGCGGAGTGGTAGAGCCACAAGCTGAGGATTACTATTACCACATGGAACCCAGGATGAGGCAAGAAGGGATTCTCCCTATAGCCGTGCAAAGAAATATGACTGCTGGCACTTGATTTGAGTGCTTGCCTCTAAAACCTGAAGAGAGTAAGTTTCTGTTGTTTTAAGTTGTGCAGTTGGTGGTAATTTGCGAGGGCTACTCTCAGAAACTAATACAGTACATTTAATCAAATTTTCAAAAATTAAATTTTATCTTGGTTATTTTCAAAGCTGTTGTAATTTATTGTAAAGGCTCTTTTGCTGGGAAGATTTACTAAAAATTATACTAGGGACTTGCATGTCTGTTTGACTCTCCTGTTTTAACTTTGGTTTTTACATTTATCTTTCTTTTACATTCTTTTGGAAGAGAAAATTGCTCTTTTAAGTCTATTTTAATTAAAATTACTAGCTTAATAAGATAAGAACCTAGAATTATAATTTTGCAGTTTTTTGACATATACAGTGGGTCACATCTGATTTGGATTAAATTTTAAAATATGTTTGAAGGTATGCTATTTAAGGGGGGATTTCTATTTCATTCCCTATGCCATTCTAACAGCGTGGCAAACAGACTAAACTTTTTAAAAATAATTTACCTCCAAGCTAGTGCTGAAAAGTAGTGATAACCTGGAAAGGGGTTGGTAATTAGGGAAGCAATTCATGCTGTTTGAGCTGAATGATAATTTCAGACAGGTCCATTTACACTACTGTTAGTTGTTCAAGTTTTGGGCATATATATATATATATATATATATATATATATATATATATATATAACCAAAGTAGACACAAGAGAAGAATGTATCAGATGCTTACAAATTAGTATTAGAATTTTTTTCACATTTATAACCTATCAAGGGTACAATTTTAACCAAATCCAATATATAAAACTCAGAGTCAAAATATAAACTTCCATCAACAAATTAAAATAGTTTTTCATAATAATTTGATGCAATTAAATTTTTTTCTTCTCCCATAATAACTATATTTTCACCAAACACTCTTGTTGGTGGTTTTATTTTGATTGATCTCTTTCTTTCCTTGGTACGTACCCATAAGCCACTGCTACTATGTGCAGCTATAATAATTACTGTGTCCTGTTGTAAGGCCTGCAATCCAGTGCAGATGTTCATTTGTTGTGGTGCCTATATTATAAAGAAACTAATTTGGATGATGATGAACTGGAAAGGATATCTCCAAGTCACTGTGGCCAGAGTCACAGAGGGTATAGGATTGTGGTAGATAGAATCTACCGCAGCAATCTCCAAAGATGGAAGGATCTTTATCATTGGGTGCTGTTGCAGATTTGTAAACAAGACTTTCCCTACACTGAAGCATCAGCTTTAGCTGTAACCACCTCCACCACAGTGTTTTATATACTCTAAAATGTTTAACTCTCAAAAAGAAGTTGGATGGGGCACAGTTATTCAAATGTATTTTGGCAAAAATTCAATTCAGGTAAATATACATATGAAGTAAACATCAATTGCTTCAACACCTGCTGTGGCAGTGGACAGCATGGTGGGTGGTTTGCTGGTGAGTGGAAGGATACAGTTCCTCTTACAATCTACCACACCCCTTCCCTGATACTATGGTAGCAACAAAACATCTGGTTCCAGGCAGATATTAAGTATAGAGTCACCTATGTACATATATTTTTATATTTCTTGAGAACTCATCTTGGCTTATTTTTTATTTAGGTAAACGTTTATAGGCAAGGGCTTACTGTCAGTGTGTGTTATTTTGAAAAATTATGACAGAAATAAAATGAATTTACTATGATATGTCAATGATGATAAGCTTCTCTTTCTTATAATTTTGATTTTCTCTCAACCACAGACCTATTATTAATTATTGTGAGATATTAGTAGAAATCTGGGGGTGTTAAAAACCTAATATGACCTTAGCACATGGAGTCTTCATAACATTTATTTGTTTTCTGCCTGTCTCCTTATGCTTTTTGCAATAAAGTTAAACTACATTTTCACATAGGGTTGAGTCAAGAGGAAAATTATGTCTCAAGGATGGCAAACTAGGAAACTCTAAAAGGTTTATTGAAGATTAGAAATAAGATTTAAAGAGAAAATAGTGGTGACAAAATAAAATGATTCCATTCATAAAAAAAGTAAAAATAACATAACATACAGGTCCTTGAGAAAGCTCCCAGATAAAGGCAGGCTCACTAGTGAAGTCTGTTTTCAGGCATCACAACAATGGAATGTTATGCGTTAGGGCAATAAAAATGCTCTGGTGTTATGGCAGTTAACAAAGATATACAGTTCAGATAATGATTATACTGGTTAACATTTTATTTTTTTTATTTTTTGTTAATCCTCACCTGAGGATATTTTTCCATTGATTTTTAAAGAGAGTGGAAGGGACGGGGAAAGACAGAGAAACAGCTATGTGAGAGAGACACATCGACTGGTTGCCTGCTGCACGCGCCTGGACCAGGGCCTGGAATCCAGCCTGCAACCCAGGTACATGCTCTTGACCAGAAAGGAACCCAGGACCCTTTAGTCCAAGGGCCAATGCTCTATCCACCGAGACAAACCAGCCAGGGCATTGCTGGTTAACATTTTAAACGTGCAAACTTTAATAATGTGACATCACTATTTAGCTAGGATTTTAAAGGAATTATCAGCTACTAAAAGTCACCACCTGCTAATGAATCACTGGTTGCTTTTGAAACCAATTTATTTCCTTTCCAAAGCAATTTCAGATAAATTCATAGCTGTTAAAATAATTAAATACAAGTGACATGCTGGGGATAATGTGAAGGAAAGAAAACATCCTAAAATACTCATTATTTCTTAAAAGTGAAATGCTGCAGATTGGACTTCTCCGGAGTTATTGATTTCCAAATCAGCCAAATAATCAGAAAATCTTGGAGTTTTTTTTCCTCCCGCATCTTTTAATTTAATTTTTATTGAGTTTTGCTTGGCATGCAATAAGCTGGAGATATTTGAAGTGTACACTTTGATAAGTTTTGACATATACATCCATGAAACTAAAATAATCAAAATGCTAAACATCTCCATCACCTTTGAAAGTTGCTTTGTGCCATTTTATAATGCCATTCTACCACTCCCTGAACCCCCTCTTCCAGACACCTCTGTGTTCTGTCACTGTAATTTAAGATGTGTTTTCTAGACTTTTATATAAATTAAATACTGCAGCATGTTTTATTTTTTGTGTGGCCTTTTTGCTCAGCATAATTATTTTGAGACTGACCTATACTGCACTTCATATCAATAGCCCATTCATGTACTGATTAGTATAACATTGTATTGCTATACCTCAGTTTGCTTATTCATTCACCGATTGATGAACACTTTTGGTTATTAAAATTAAAGCTGCTATACACAGTTGTGTAAAATTCTTTATGTGGACTCTTTCCCTCGGGTAAATGCTCAGGAGTACAATGGCTGGATCATAGGATAGGCATCTATTTACATTTTAAGGAACTGGAAAATTGTTTTCCAAAGTAGTAATAAGATCTTACTTTCTCACTATGTGGTTTGAGAGTTCCAGGTCTTCCATAGGATTACTAAAGCTTCACAGGATCATTCTTTATATCTTAAATTAAGGAGTGGGGAACCAATGTCCAAACTGCAGGCCATATGAGGTTCACCAAGTCATTTGGTCTGGCCCCGCCAAGGCATTAGTGGTGCGTTAATTAAATGTCTGACCAAATGCAGCAGGCTAATTCTTAAGTTGATCATTTTGTATAGCCTGTGAATAATGTTGTAAGTATCCAAATGGCCCTTGGCAGAAAAAAAGGTTCCCCATTCCTGGACTTTAAGTTATTCTGATTGATGGGTAGGGTGTGTATTGTTACCTCATCTTGGTTTAATTTGTACTTTTTTTATTGTGCTTTTAATTGGTAATATTTCATCTCCAGTTATATACCGATTATCTGCAATTTACTTCTTGATATTAGAGTTATACACAAGTTAACCCTTGCATTCTTGGGCCCTGTCCCGAATGTCTATGGAGATATTTGTTCCATGCCAAAAGGGGCTTGATATTGGTCCTATCCAAAATGTCCATGCTGATCACCTCCCTTACCCTATGTCAGAACCAGCGAGGCTATTGTTATTGTCAGTACAGCCATAACACAATTATGATATCAATAAAACATGACAGTATTAATCCTATAAACCAAAAGTATAAATAAATGCTGTGGGCTTTTTGAACACAGGAATGATTTCTTAAGATAGATGTTTTTAATAGACCCAAATATCTAGGACCATTTTGGCAGAGACCAAATATGCTCATGGATGTTATTTACAGGAAAAAATTTCAAGGACCTTTTTGTGTGAATCAAATGTCTCCATGGGTGTTTTGGACAGGACTAACAGCTGAACCAAATTAATGCTTAGGAATCTATTATATTAAATAAAGGATAGGCTTGTTGAGGTTATATAAGATAGAAATATAAAAATAAATATGTAATTCTTCTAGAGTATTTAGTGATTATTTTCCTTATGTCAAAGATATTAAATATGCCATACTTAAAAGTAATTTTTCCTGTTATTTATTTATTTTTAGTCTATTTTCATCCTCATGGCAGGATATTTTTTTCCATTGCTTTTTTGAAAGAGTAGAAGGGATGGGTGGAAGAAGAAAGAGAGAGAGAGAGAGAGAGAGAGAGAGAGAGAGAGAGGGAGAGAAACATTGATGTGAAAGAGACACAGGGATTGGTTGCCTCCTGCACACACTCAGACCAGGGCTGGGGATCTAACCTGCAACTGAGGTAAGTGCCCTTGACCAGGAATTGAACCTGCAACCCTTCCATGAACAGGCTGATGCTCTAACCACAGAGTCACACTGGCCAGGGCCCTTTTAATTTTTGCAGCATTTTGTGTACTGTTTTATTTTTATCTTTTATTATATCATTTAATACCTTGGATTACCCCTCTTTTATTTAGGAAACAGGAAAACCAAAACTTGTTTTTGTGTGTGTTTGTGGTTTCACTTAAAAATGTAGAAAAAAAATACACTCATCTGGGGACTGGTGGTACTTACTAAAATGATCATTTAAACAACTACAAACTAGAGATAGGATGATGGCAGTGTAGGTAAACACCTGTACTCACCGCCTCCCACAACCACATAAAAATTACAACTAAAATACAGAACAACCATAATCCAGAATCACTGGAAAGCTGGCTGAATGGAAGTCCTACAACTAGAGAAGTAAAGAAGAAAGCACAGTGAGACTGGTAGGAGGTGTGGAGGCGCAGAACGGGCTGGCCCAGCACCCACGTGGGCTGCTTTTTTAATCGGGAGGGAGATCATCTCTATGGAGGCCACACGGAGGAGCAAGGGGTCCCAGCCCCACACCAGACCCCTAGCCCTGGGTCCCAGAGCTGGAAAAAGAAGTCCCTACGAACAGTAATAACTACGGGCTGTAAAAACCAGTGCAGATTGGGGCTCAGTGACACAGAAACTGCTGGAGACCCCAGCTGTTCCTCTTAAAAGGTCGGTACCAGGAACTGAACTTACAAGGTCCTGTTTCCTCTGAGCTTCAGCACCAGGGCAAGGCTCTGGGGAACACAGACACATACGAGGAGAAACTGTATTGTCTGGCATCTGGATTGTCTGGCATCAGAGCAGGACCTCAGGGGAGGCTTTCTCCCAGATGGAGGTGCTCAAAGAGATCATTGTTCCTATCTGGGACTTCCCCGGTCACAGGACTACTGGCAGCCATTTCTGTTTGCTCTGCCCTGGTGATTCCCTAAGACACCACCTCATCCAATTTACAACCCCACCCAAGCTGTGTGCAGCTGCTTTTGCATATGAATGGCCTGTCTTTGTTCAGGCTAGGGTCTCTCAAGAAAGCTGCAGCTGGGTCAGAGAGCCCAAACCTGTCAACAGAGGGCCCATGACCCAGAACAAGCACCAGCCTGCCTTGCTTCATAGCTGGGCCTCATCTGGGCACTTCCAAACCCGATACAAAGAGATGGAATCTTCAGATCTCTCTGCAGCTCTTGCTGGGTGGCCCCAGGCAATGGCTGACTTTGCACCTTCCTGGAGACCCAAGAGCCAGTGCACCCAATGGTCAGTGTTAGACCATACCAGATACAACTCTACACATTCATAAGCAACACACTCAAGGGGCAGACTCAGTAAGCACCAAAGCCCCACTGAAGCAAGTGCTGCTCCATAGGGGTGTCTCTTGCACAGCAGCTTTCCTGCTGTAGTCACAGCTGGTCCTCACAGCCAATTGGCCTGGAGGTCAATTCCTCCCAGTGACACCAACAGCAATCAAGTCTCAACTACAATAAGACTGTGCTCACAGCCCACATAGGGGTGCACCTAGAACTCCCAGCTCAGGTGACCGGAGAGGCTGAGCCACTGGGCCCTATAGGACACCTACTACACAAGACCACTTTACCAACTCAAGGAGATATAGCAGCTCTACCCAATACATAGAAACAAACACAGGGAAGCAGCCAAAATGCGGAGACAAAGAAACATGTCACAAATGAAAGAAATGAAAGAAAGTGAACTACTGGATATAAAGTACAAAACCACATTTATAAGGTTACTCAAGAATCTTAGAAACCTCCAAAAAAAATGGTGCAGGGCCAGTCAGAGATTAAGCATACATTGACTGAAATGAAGAATAATATACAGGGATTCAACAGTAGAGTGGAGGATTCTAAGAATCAAATCAATGATTTGAAATATGAGGAAGTAAAAAACACTCAACCAGAAGAGCAAAAAGAAAAAAGAATCCAAAATATGAAGATAGTTGAGCTCTGGCACAACTTCAAGTATATCAACATCCTCATTATGGGGGTGCCAGAAGAAGAGAGAGAGCAAGATTTTGAAAACCTATCTGAAGAAATAATGACAGAAAACTCTCCCTACCTGATGAAAGAAATAAACTTACAAGTCCAGGAAACACAGAGAGTCCCAAACAAGAGGAACCCAAAGAGGACCACACCAAGACACATCATAATTAAAATGCCAAGGGCTAAAGACAAAGAGAGAATCTTAAAAGCAGCAAAAGAAAAGCAGTTAGTTACCTACAAAGGAATGCCCATATTACTGTCAGCTGATTTCTCAATAGAAACTATGCAGGCCAGAAGGGAGTGGCAATAAATATTCAAAGTGATGAATAGCAAGGATCTACAACCAAGATTACTCTACCCAGCAAAGTTATCATTTAGAATTGAAGGTCAGATAAAGAGCTTCACAGATAAGAAAAAGCTAAAGAAGTTCATCACCACCGAAACCGGTTTGGCTCAGTGGATAGAGCGCCGGCCTGCGGACTGAAGGGTCCTGGGTTCGATTCCGGTCAAGGGCATGTACCTGGGTTGTGGGCACATCCCCAGTAGGGGGTGTGCAGGAGGCAGCTGATCGATGTTTCTCTCTCATCGATGTTTCTGACTATCTCTCTCCCTTCCTCTCTGTAAAAAAATCAATAAAATATATATATATAAAAAAAGAAGTTCATC
>NW_005877174.1:0-8950 GCF_000147115.1 Myotis lucifugus
TATATTACAAAGCCACTGTTCTCAAAACTGCCTGGCACTGGCACAGGAACAGACATATAGACCAATGGAACAGAACAAAGAACCCAGAAGTCAACCCAGGCCATTATGTTGTTAGGGTTTTAAAGGTTGATTAAACAGCCTTGTTCTCAAATTTAAAACGCACAGGCACAAAACACAATAGAAAAAGTGAGTCAAGGAGATTAATACATAGCCACTAATCAAAGTCTTTGATCTGTGACCCAAATGCTGTCTCCAACCCCAGAGTGATAGGTAGGGCTGGGCAACAGCAGGACTTTCCTGCTTTCAAAGATGGCTTTCAGAATGACAATAGGAAAAATCTTAGGTTCAGAGGGCAGACTGCTCTGTTAAAGTAGAAGCCGAGTCACACATGCTCAACGCTCTGGTGTCACCAGACAGATAAGTCACTCATTCCTGGGAGGTGAGGGAGGTAAATAGTGGAGAAAAGTTATGTGTTTTCTTTTCATGCTTTTCCCTCCTGGAGAGTGGAAATCTCTGAAACTCTCCTGATAAAATGTGAAGAATAAGATATATTCTGTTTCTCACAAGTCCCTTCTGAAACACATAGATAATATTAACTTGAACTTACCAATGAAGACCATGAAGCTCCGAGACATTACTTCTCTCATCAGTGTCACCATGCTCACCAGATGTGCTGCTGAAATTTAAGTGAAACCAGTTGCGTTGAATGGTACTACGGATCTGACAAGTGGAAATGCCCAGAAGAAGAACCAAGGGCCTGGATGGTATTGGACAGAGAAGGTTTCCTGTGTGAGGGATGACACCCACAGATGACATCAAGGGCCTCTTCTAGGACTGGGGTTTGTGTTTGAGAGACGTTGCAACTCAAAGGCTTCTGGTAGCTTTAAGACTGATTGCACTTCTAATATTTGTTTAGATAAAATGTAAAAACAAATGGATGATGTTAATAATAGGTATTATTTTCTTTGTGTAGCAAGCACCTAAATGGTGGGTTTTTATGTATTAATTCATTGAGTTTTCTATAGCAATTCTATTTGAAAGCTGTTATTATAACCTCATTTTATTGCTGAGGAAACAGAGGCACAAAAGGACAACTTAATTACTCAAGATTGCACAGGCAGTAAATGGCAGAGAAGGCATTGGAAGATAGCCTGTATTTTAAACACTATGGTCAACTACATTTTTTATAAACCTTAATTTCAATAATAAATTAGATCCTTATAGCATAAAATATCAATATATATTACTAAAATAGACAATCCTTAATAAAGGAAAATATTAATTAAAGATGATTCTGAAAGGGAGATTTCTTCTTTTTTTAAAGTAAGACAAATAAAACCTGAAGTAATCCAACATTCTATCAATCAGAAAAATTCAGTGATGAGACAGATTAGTCAATCTGCATTATTATTTTCCCTGAAAACACAACGATAAAATTTAGGTTTCAGGAAAGAGAAAACATAAAAGTTACTTTAGAAGAATGATCAAACATCTGTGAAGAAACAAAGGCAAACACAGAATATTGTTCTGTGGTGAAACCAGGTGAAATTCATTTGTTCTTTCATTGTTTCTGGAAGACTAGCATGATTTGATGGCGTGAATGTCTTACATACATGTTTCTCTAAGTTGGAGGACATTGTGATAAATCATTCTAAAAGCAGTGCTGATAAGCTATGGCTCATAGGCCAACTCCAGCTCACTCCCTTTTTTTAAAAAATAAAGTTTTATTGTAAAATATCTATGACTGCCTTTGGGCTATAATGGTAAAAGTGAGTAGAAGTTGGAACAGAGACCATATGTTTGATAAATCCTAAAATATTTACTATCTGGTCCTTTTCAAAAATGTTTGTTGACCCCTGACCTAGATTATTTATTTATATGTGACTATGGGCTCAACTTACACAACATATTAGAACTTATGATTTGAATATTTATTCAGCAGTAGTCATGGTTTGCACATAAACTCCACTTTCTTTTCATTTCTCCTAAGGTTTTAAGGCTCCAATTGGGTTATTGGATCAGACAATTCTAGGGGTGTAGGTTGAAGTTAGGGGGGGCAGGTTTGAGTGTTGTGTTTATTAGTGGAAAGGAGACCAAGAACAAAGAAGCGTTTTGTGATTTTAGCATCCTGGAACATAATGTTCAAAGTAATTGGAACTACAGTACATTTGCAATGCCTCTTTAGTCAGTCCTGAGTGATTGGTTTTTTTTCCTAAACTAAGGGAGTGTGCTAAATTTAGCAAGGAGTATACTGTTTGTGTGTAAATATTCATCTTTCTAATAAAGTTTTTTTTCTTCTCTCATTTGCCAAATTGAATTGATGGGCATGGATTAAAAATTCATCCTATCTTTCTCCCTCCATCCATCTTCTCCATTTTCCTGAGAGTTATTTTTCTTAAAAAAACTAATTTAATTATTTAATCCTTCTGCATAATATTCTTAGTTCACTCCCTTTTTCTTTCATATTCAAATTTCAAATTTGACATACATGGTGATTCAACATATGGCCAAACTTGACAATGATTTCTCATTATACTCAGAGGTGAGATTTAAAATATTTATGCAACTATTAATATGTGTGCAATTAAAACAGGTGAAATCTATAACCAAAGTGTAAATCTGTGCCAGTGCATGCCACCTAAGTATCTGAACTGATACACTTCTACACCTCTCCTATCATGTCCAAGCCTTTACCTTTCTTACATCAAAATTCTCCTAATTCCCCAGAGATACCTGGTTCACAGTATCACCTACACGGTCTTCTCCTTAGGATGACCTCCCTGTTTTTCACAAATTAAACCCAAGTTCATCATGTAAAACTGTTATAATGTACCCCACGAGTCACAGAAGGACGCCTCAAGAAGTCGAATTAAAGAGTCACATTTATTGCAGTCTGGGACTATGAGGGGGCATTTCGCTCTCCCAGATCTCATAGTGCTAAGATGGCCGCAACACCAAATTTATACAGCAAAAATCACAAAGGTATTGATTTACATCCCAGGGTTTGGAATGAGGACCCTGGTTTGCACAAAGCAGTTACAGAAGCGAGATTGAGCCAATTAGTTATCTACAAAGATTAATTATAGTTTGGGGTCTCCGGATCACTGAGTTGACAGAAACACATTATCTAGAGCCCTCGGGTCTTGGGACCACTGAGTTGACAGGGAAACATTATCTGGAACCCTCAGGTCTTGAGATAATTGTGCTGTCTTGGTTCTCAGGTACAGAGGAATTTGCTTTCTAAAACCAGTAAGATCACAATCAATGGGATAGTCACGTTACAATCAATAAGGCATTCAATCGAATGGGATGATTTATACAATTCAGAAAATCAAAGTAACTTTTCTATTGTTAAAGCAAATAAGTACAGAAGCCAAACAGCAGGGTTAAAGTTAAACTACAGTTTCTACCTAAGATGATTGCTACCGTACTTCAAAACATTCCTCCACAGTTTTAAAGATATCCTGAACTCTAGTAGGACTTCCAGAGATCCCTTAAAGCCACAGTGACTTTTCACTTATAGTTTTGTGTTTTCCTCTTCCTCTCTTCCAATGGAAGATGAGCACCTAGAAGTGTGGGTAAAAATTTATTAATCTTTGTGCCTCCAGTACCTAACCTATTATACAGCCTTGAGAATGGCTGTGACTACAGAGGAAAAAGCAGAAAAAGGTTCTCTCCAACTCCTTTTACTCAGCCTGAGTAAAAGACAGGTTTCTTTGGCCCTTGCAGACTAGAAAAGTAGAATAAATACGTGCTGCTCTGTAAGGAAGCCAAGTAAGAGCCCATGGAAGAGGGCAGAGTTAATTCCTGAGCACACACTTAGTGTTCAACTAATCAATCACTTGCAGGAGGAAAAGTCAAATGATGAGTAAGATGGTGAGACAAGAAATTCCATGAGCATGTTTGGACACGTGCCTGTGCTGCTTCAAAGGTTTTAGGTTCTTTCAAAGGGAAAGAGAACAGGCTTAGTTTCTTCAGTACTTTGACCTTATGTTAGACTTGCCAACTAAGAAGGTAAATGATGATCAGAAATGGTTTATTTGTTCAGAACACTTTAAAACATTACCGTCTTCTACTATCTTATCAAGACATTGATAAAATGAAGAGACAGCCTACTAAACAGAAGATATTCACCAATGATACATCCAGTAAGCAGTTAATATTCAAAATTTATAAAGAATTCATACAAATGAACACTAGAAAAACAAACAATACAATTAAAAAGTGGGCCCAGGAAGTGCCCATTCATATTTTAATGATATGCTAATGCAGTAGACATTAGGCTAATGCATATTTCCATTACCTCTTTTATTTTTATTTTATCCCTTATCTATTCCTTCAAACCCTTCCTCACTCCTCTCCTTTCCTTCCCTCAAATAACCAATATCAGTAACTCAGTTGTTTTGTTCCTTACATTCTTTCTTGTTCTTATAATCATCAACACACATCCCCCCCATTTTTTGTGGGTTTTTCTTTTTTACTCTGATTATTTAAAATTCTATCATTTCATTTATGTAAACAATCAAATTTGCTTCTTTTGTAGTTCTCAATTTTCTTTTGTTATCAAAAAGGTTTCTCCAAGCCAGAAAAATATTGTTTGTTTTTTACACTTATTCATTTAATGCAACCAGAATTTTTAAATTAAATTTATACAGTGATAACTCCAGCATTATTTTCTTTAAAGTAGATGCTGAAATGTGCCTGTGGGTTTACTAAATAAATCATTCTTTCCCACTGAAATAACAATAATATTTCATATATTAAATTTTACATGTTTAACAGTACATATTTTCTATATACTCAAATATAATTTTAGATTCTCTCTTTGGTACCACTTTTTATTTGTCTTTTATGTTTTTGTAGTAGCATAGTGTTTTTATTACACTCTTTCTCATATACTTTAATAACTGGTAAAACATTATTCCTATTTCCATAGTTTTATTTTTGTTAAATATTGTTGGCCCATAAAAATTTTAAGATTATTTTTCTAATTATAAAGTTAGGTTTCCAAATATTAATTTTTAGAGGATTGAAAATTTAGTAATATTAGGCGTTCTGATCCAAAAATAGGAAATAAATTTTATTCACATTTTTACATCCTTCCATAAAGATAATTTTAAGATTTTATATTTTTATTGACTTATTATTGTGCTATGTAGTTTTTATTAGCATATTTTAAATTTACAGCTAATTATTGCAAGTATAGAGAAAAGCAATGCCATGTTTGTATAATTCAAATTCCTTTTTTAATATTTATAGCTATTTCCCAAAGCTGAATTTTCTAGATATGCAAAAATTTTATCAAAATAATTGAGTCACTTCCTCTCCATTAGTAATAATAATTATGCCATTTTCTCAATTTATCACATTCAGTAAAATCTCAAAACACTGGTTTCTAATAGTGATAACAATTATCCTTTTCTATGCTTAATTTTGATAAGAATATGCTATTTTACTATTTAGAATAAACTTTTATATTTTTGTCTTTATCACATTTACTTATTTTTTTCTTTTTAGATTGTCATTGTAGTAACCCTGCATGTTCATCTCTTCAAATCCAAAAACATAAATTAAACATACATACACACACACAAACACTCACTCACTCACAATCTCAAATAAGAACGAACTAAAATAGATGTGAGCCCCAGCTGGTTTGGCTCAATGGATAGAGCATCAGTCTTCACACTGAAGGGTCCCGGGTTTGATTCTGGTACAACAGGCTCAATCCCCAGTAGGGGGCACGCAGGAGGCAGCTGATCAATGATTCTCTATCATCATAGATGTTTCTCTGTCTCCCTCTTCCTTCCTCTCTGAAGTCAATAAAATATATTTTAAAAAATAAAATAAATGTTAAATTAGGAGCCTAACTTTATAATTTAAAATTTGCTCTATCCCAAGGAATATTTTGAAAAGTTTTATTTGGACCTGGTTTGTTCACGTAAGAAACATTCAAACCTGTGATGAAGTTTTGTGAGTTTATTTGAGGCAAACTGTGGACAGTTGCCGGGAAACAGAATCTCAATGGGTTGAGATTATGCTGCAGAGAATGGCAGTTTTGTTCATTGTTTTATACATTTCAATCAAAAGAGGAGACATCAGTGGGTTACACAAAATCCATTAGTGATAGATTAGGGAGGCGGGAGAAAGCAAAGTGGGGAAACCTCTGGGATTGGATAGATTAAAATGATAGACACATACGTCTTTTACTTAAGTGGGTGCAGGAGAGTGAACAGTCAACAATTAACTCAATAACAATGAGGGGATTTGTGGTCTCAGCAGAGCAGTGCCTATGCTTTGAGGGGTCCAGAAAAAGGAAAATTACTCTGACATTCCAAGGATACGTTCTCGTAGTTGCGAAAAGACAGTAGGCTCAGTTAAGGAAAAGATTGGCCTTTGTCAGGGAAGATACCAGTCAAGGACATGACTACCCACCATAAACTGCTTTAAAAAAAAAGTTTTAATTTCAGACCATCCTTTGTGGGTATTTTAGGTCTCTGAGTTTGCAAGGCCGCCACACAAGCCTTCCCTGAGCTTGTCAGGTTAGCATGTGGCCCCTTTTCATCCACATGTTCAAGTGGCAACCTACATGCACAAGTTGACCCTTCTTCCTGCCTCAAAATCCATTGAACTGACTTGCCATTTTATTAAGAGTAAAAGCCACACTCTTTATAGTACTTACAGGCCCCCACGTCTCCCCTCCCCCTCCTATTGCTCCTTTTCTCTTTCCTTCTCCCCACTCCAGCCACAGTGATGTGATTATTGTTTTCCAAAAATCCTAGCCCCATTTCCAACTCGGGGCCTATGCATTTACTGTTTGTTCCCTTGCCCGATACAGTCTTCCACTGAATTCTTTATTTGAAGTCTTCACTCAAATGTTACCTTCCCAGTACAACTCCCCTGATCACTGTATTTGAACTTGAAACATACACTGTCACCCACACTTCTCACTCCCAACCCACTTTACATTTCTCAACAGCACTTATTCCCTTCGAATACGCTGTCGTTTTCCTACTCACTTGGTTTATTACCTCTCTAGTCTGTGCTAGAAGATAAGCTCCCGGAGGGCAGGGATTTTTATCCATTTTGTTGACTACTCTACCATCTGTCCCTGGAAAAGTACCTGATTGGTACAGAATAAAAATCTAATAAAATCATTTTAAACTGGAGAACCTTTAAACCATATTTTGGCTGACCAAATTTTTACAGTTTTCTGGTGAGAAACCTGGAATCACCTGAGATCAGAGATAGCAGTTGTGGGAGTAGAAGTGAGTTTTACATTACCAACCAAGTAGTATTTTTTTTAAATATATTTTTATTGATTTCAGAGAGGAAGGGAAAGGGAGAGAGAGAGAAACATCAATGATGAGAGAGAATCATTGATTGGCTGTCTCCTGCACTCCCCACACTGGGGATCCGGCCCACAACCCAGGCATGTGCACTGACTGGGAATCAAACTGTGATCTCCTGGTTCATAGGTCCATGCTTAACCACTTAGCCATGCCGGCCAAGTGCCAAGTAGTATTTTTACAATCTCAGAACAGATGAGCTTCTTCCTTGGCTCTCACCTGCTTCTCTATACAGTTGACTCTTCCTCTGTCCTCAAACACATCCTTGGATAGGAAGAGGGGCCCCGTATATGCAGAAAAAAAATCAAAGCTAAGAGTTCTAGAGATTTGCATGAAATGTGAGGATGCATGTGGGGACAAGTTATGTGAGACCTAGAGCGATGAGATATGCTTGAAGAGTAGAGTGTAAAAATGCAACAACACTGGTGTGGAGCGGTGCTGAACGGAGTCTTGGCCTGGGATATGGCCTTAGGAGGGGATGACTGAATTAATGTCAAAGTGAATGATACTGCCATTAGCTTACCCGTAAGCTGTCTACGTAAATGTTAAATTTCCTAGGGGTTTCTGTGTTTTCAGTGTTCAGATGTCCTCATATTGCAAATAAAAAAACATTTGTTGGATGTACCAATCCTTTGTTCAGCCTGAGAAGGGAACATTATTTCCTCCCCCCAAAATCCTTTACAAATAAACCTTTGGTCTCATACAATATAATCTGAATTCTGACGATATGCCAAACATTTTTAAGATGTATCTGCATTTAATATGGTAGCCTCAAGAGACTGTTATAGCTTGACAATTCCATTTTTACATTTCTGCAGTGTCTACAACAGGCTGGATTGTGTGGCAAAACAATTGAAAAAGGCAGTGGTGAAAACTCCTGTGGGAAAATTTCATTCCTAAAATTGCTATATAATCTTATGATTTCTAAGTAGAGAAGGAAGATTTGTTTTGGCTTAGAATTTGCTGCTATGCATTTTGAGGCAATATACAGTGCTAATACCTTGGGTTTCTATAGTGCTTTAAAGATTACCAATGCTTTTATGTACATTATGCCATTTAATCCTCCTTGTCCAGTAACTGCAAGATAGTCATCAGTGAAAATAGGTCCAGATGGCTGAAAATAAATGTCAGCCACCCAAATAAACACCAGACTAATGGCTACTAAATAAATGCCTTAGAAAGCATTAATGAAAGTTTCAAAGGTCCAAAGCGAAATTAAGCAAACAATAGCATGTGCATGTGCATGCCTCTGTGTCTCTGTGTGTATAGTTGCTGTGTGCCCTTATTTTGAAAATATATTTTCATTTATTTCTTCCACCAGTATTTATTTGATACTAACCATATTTCAGGCACTATACACTGAATATAATGTAGCAAAAATGACTCATGTAACCTTGGAGCTAAAGTCTAAGTATACAACAAATAAAAACCAAGTATTTAATTCTAATTAGATTTTTTAAAGCTTTATTGAGGTATAATTGATATGTAAAATATTGTACACATTTAACGTATATATCTTGATTAGTTTGGATATATGTTTAATCTGTGTTATCCTCACCACAACCAAGGTACTAAACATATCACTTTCAAAACTGTCCTTG
>NW_005877175.1:0-8947 GCF_000147115.1 Myotis lucifugus
GCTCTGTTTGGTTCCAGGTCACATAAGTGGAGTTAGATAATACAGTGTGGGCTCAGAGGCGGGCATAACAGACGGGCAGCACGTGCGCCGATGATCTGCTTGCCTGCTATGCGGCCCCGGAGCCCCCCTCTTTCCTGCTGGGTGCCCTGGGACCGCGTTAGACCACATCCACTGGTCCCTGCCCCCAGCTCCAGTTGGGCTTGCCAATGGAGCCACCGGCAGGAGATGGGAGGGCAGGAGGAGAGTGAGGCCGCCTGCATTCCCTCACTGCTTCCTCCTTGTCTTGTTGCGATTCTGGTTTGGCTGGATCCTCACGGCTCCTGTAGAGGCGCAGGGGGGTGTGGCTTCCTGCTGTGGCTGGTCCCCGCTGCCAGCCACAGCAGGAATAGTGTGCCAGTCGCTCGCTGGTAAACCAGCTTGGAAAATACCCTCTGAAGGAGCGAGCCTGGAGCTGGGCTTCTGAGCGGGTGTTGAAGTTGGGTAAACAGAGAAGAGACAAAAGGGCTTCCTGGAGGAGCCCAGCCTAGCGGAGGTGCCAGAAAGACCAGTGCAGGTTAGGAGGCTTTGCCTAGACGGGAGGGAAAGCTAGAAAACAAGAGGAAGACTCAGCGTGGCCGTTCCGACGGCCTGGCCCCGGAACCTCCTCTTCATCTCTTGGGCTACATGGAGCTATGGACAGAGTTTGAACTAATGAGGCAAATGTTTCGACTTTATTATCAGTGGCTTTGTTTTGTCTTGTGTTTCTACTTTTTCCTTTTTTATTGATTTTACTGCCATCGTTAGTAACGTCATCGATAATATTTATGGAACAGTATGGGTTGAATTGCGTCCACCCCAAAATTCACATGATGAAGTCCTAACCCCAGTATCTCAGGGTGTGGCCTTATGTGGAGACAGGATCTTTATCAGAGTAACCAAGCTAAAATGAAATCTTTTGGGTGGGTCCTCGTCTAGTATACCTGGTGTCCTGATAAGGAGAAAATTGGACACTGAGACACGTATAGAGGGAAGACAGTGTGTACAGATACAGGGAGAAGATGGCCATCTACGAGCCAAGGAGAGAGGCCTGGAAAAATTTTCCCTCAGAGCCTTAGAAGGAAGCAACCCTGCTGACACCCTGACCTTGGACCTCTAGCCTCCCAGTCTGCAGCACTTCGCCGCTGCAGTTCTAGCTCTCACCACGTAAGGGCCATGTGTAGCCAGTCATGAACGGTGAGCAGTGAGTGATCAGATTCATTCTCACGGCAGCTGCGTTTTGCCGGTGATTCCCCTGGACCAGCGGTTCTCAACCTGTGGGTCTGACCCCTTTGGCAGTCAAATGACCCTTTCACAGGGGTCGCCTAAAACCATCCTGCATATCAGATATTTACATTAGGATTGGTAACAGTAGCAACATTACAGTTATGAAGTAGCAACAAAAATACTTTTATGGTTGGGTCACAACATGAGGAATTGTATTTAAAGGGCCAGAAGGTTGAGAACCACTGCCCTGGACCCTCTCTAGCTCGGCACACCGTCATTCTTGCCATCACACATGCAACTCTGACGCTTTTCCATGGTTAGTAACATATTCATTTGTTGAGCACCTATTATGTGCCAAGTACTCCTCGGGAGTCTGGGGAGACAAAACGGAAAAAATTCCTCCCTGTCATGGAGCTGCCATTTGAGGTTTCTGGGTTTGTTTCTCTTCTGTCTTCCCAGAGAAAAGTACCTCCAGGAGAGCAGGATTGTGTGTGTTCACGACACACGTTTGCCCAATGGATGAGAACGAAACACTGACCCTACCCAAGGTCAGTGAGTGACTGGGCCAGGACCCCGGTGCTGCCATTAAACAAGCGAGGCCATTGGATTGCTGAGGGACAAGGGACTTGCACCACAAAAAAAGGAGCAAGTGATTTCCAAGTTATTACGAATGCCTACAGCTCCCAGTTTTTTATTTGGTATACATACGCCATGACTTGTGCTCAGAGGACTGGAGGGGTGTTTGAAAGAGAGGGACACATATTTAGACTTTCTGTGGAATGTCCACTTTGGTTTCAATCACATCTAAATGCCCAATTAGCTCGAAAGAACTCTGGGCCTGCCCCTACGACGGGTGTGGGCAGCTGCCTCCCATGAGGTCGTTGGTCCAAGAACCTCTGGCTCCGGTGTGAGAAACGGCTCCGTGGTGTGTGGCATAGCTGCTGCTCGTTTGAGTCACTGCCCTGAAATACACGCTTCTGGCTGCTTTCTCTGTTAGAGGCACATAGGACGGAAAGAAGGTACCGGCTGGCTGGAGGCCAAGATGTAGAACAAAGACAGCAGATTCTAGAAGCTGAGAGAGCCCTTCTACCCAGTTCCTGGGAATGCTGCTCACTGGGTCATTTCCCCACATTTTCCCCTCTGGTTCCTCTCAAAGTCCGAAGGCCCCCGTCGCCAGTCCACCTTCCTCCGCCTCATCTATCTTCTCAAATGGCCCAGGGCCAAGGTCTCATGCCTTTTGGGGGGCCATGGCTCATAAGCTTGATCATCTTGACCATGTAATTATATTTTAATTACCCTAACCCCTGCCAGACATGGACATTCTCAGTCTACAACAGCGGGGGTGCAGACAGCTAAAGTGCTCCTGTAGGGGCAGCACCAGCCCTGGGCTACTGCTTCTGAGAGGATGGGGTCACGGCCTCGAACGATGGCCAGTTCCCCACACCAGACCCTGAAACGGGGGCAGCCAGGCCTGCTTTCCAGGGACCAGACCCAAACCCTCAGGAGGCTCGCTGCCGCTCAGCTCTCCCCCGCATCACGGTCCCAATGACACTGCCCGTGGACAGCCATCGTCTGCCCCTTCCAGTAAAGTGTCAGAGTGTGTGAATGGCTTGTTCACTAATTTAAAAAAACAAAACAAAAAACCCAGAGTGGCTTCTAGATTCGCCCATAATGAAGCCCCCACACTCACTTTTATCGCAATTTGCTTCCCCGGGTGGGAGAGGAAGGGCGGAGGATAGCTCGTATGCTGGGAATTGGGCATAAGTGTGGGCTGGTCCCTGGGGTGTGTTGCCCATATAAATGTCGTCATCTTGTATGTTGTGGCAGAAAGATGTCTGGAACCAAACCTCGTTCAGGTTGTTAAGCGATGGGCTTTCTGGAAGACCCATTAAGAGGACGCCTTGGAAACCAGCTTGGAAAACCTGACACGTCGTCACTTTCATCTGCTGAGCAGCTTACAAACATCCTCCCGTTCCTTCCCCGGGCTCCCCCGGCTTCTTTGCTTCAGCCCGACCCTGAATTTTTCAAGTGAGATCACAGGCCCGGCGGGGGAGGATGTCTGGGAGGTGTGAGGTTTTGTGATGGGGCCATCAGTCTCTGGAGAGTCCCCCATTTCATGCTATTTTTTGTGATATCAGAACCCATCGCAAGGCCACTAAGCCCTAAGTTCCTCAGAGCTCCAACCTCATCCGTGGGAGCCATCCCAGGACCTCAGGCGCACACCACGCCCACTGACAGGCCACCTGGCTCTGCCGGCTGGTAGGGTGGCCACCTTCCCTGGGCTGCTCCCGGGGCCTCGGGAATGGAGATGAGCTCAGGCCACTTGCAAGATCAGGGACCAGGGACCCGAGGGCTTCTATGACATTGAAGAATGTGCACCGTGACAGGCCAAGCCCAACCTTGTCCGATTTTTCTAGGAACTCTCAGCCTCTCCCCCTGAGGCTCCTCTCCTTTGACATCTGTTGCAACGGCCCAGAGGGGAGTCCCAGGGGTGCCCACCTCCCGCCCAGAAGCGGGGACTCTGCCAGGCTCCGGGATGGAGAGGCAGGCGCAGCTTTTTCATCTGTGACTCTGCGGCGCCCTGTGAGAGGCCAGATGGATGCCCTGAGCTCTCCGGGGAGTGAGGATGAACGGAGGTGGGAAAGAAAAGCAGGCTTGTAAATAAACAAGAGCAGAGTCGAGACCCAGGGCCTCGCTCCTGCCGCGGCTTTCCGGGCTTCTGACGAGGGGAGCTCCTGAGGCTCCCCCCGGAGCGGCCAGGGAGCCCGTTATTGTTTTTGGATTTCACTGAGATGAACTCCAGATGATTTTCCAAGGGCTGATTTCACAGCACATTTGCTCCATCTGAGTAATCACTCTCTGCAGCAGTTGGATTTCCACTCGGCATTCACCTCGTGTGCCCGGAATCAGGACTGTCCGCCTCCTTGGGGTTGAATCGTTTTATTTTCTTTGGGACTTGGCCAAACCCTTTCGCTCCATCTAGGCCTTTGCAGTTGCCTGCGGGCAGGTCTAGACCAAGTTCACAGAGGTTTCCAGAGCACAACGATGCCCACTCCTAGGAGAATGGAAAAAGTGGGGAGAGCATCCACCAAATCATTGAATTTCAGAGAGAGAGACATTTAACTACAAGGGAAGACACCAAAAGCCAGAATGATACCCAACTTAGGCAACACCAGGGCACTGCCTGAGGAGCCAGAGTGGGCATCAGGAGGGTATCTGACAGGGCCATGGAGTGTGCAGCAGGAGGACCCCAGAGATGTGCAAGGGGTGGGGCCCACGCGTAGCCTGGCAGAGCTGTTCTGGGGACTGAGTGCCTGGGACGCAGCAGACCTTGCATTAGAAGCTTCATGACCTTGTGTGCTTGCTGAGTTGTGTTTATTGTAATTTGCTGTCTGAGAAATGTTCTGATATTTATACTTTCGCAGAACAAATAAAACCAGCCCAGGAAGTCCATCGAATGGTCATATTTTTCACTCAAGAGAAGAACTCTGTGCCCCAGCCTGGGCACAAGGGCCACTCACTGCCCACACTGTTTGTTAAGGGGAACAGCAGCATGTGTTCTGTGAAGTGTACTGATCACAGCGTGCCCAGAGTTAACCCCGACCAGGCCCTTCCTCACTAGGCTGCACCCCCACAAAGCTGAGTCCTAAGATTCCCCTACTCAACCCCACAGTGACCGCCCCATTATCTGCCCTCTGACCTCACCTGCCCTCCCTGATGTGGCTAAGGGTCCGCCTCCTCTGGTTCCTTGGCGCCCTCCCCAGCATTTGGCCTGGGGACAGGGCCACAGAGGGCGCCTGCCATTCGCTCAGTGGTTGAACACACTCCTTTGTGGTGGCTCATGACCTTCCCAACCCCATGGCTTCCTCCAGCCCCTCAGGGTCTGTCTGCTGTCCTCCCTTTCACACCCCCAAGGATATCCAAGAAGGGTGCTTGATGCACCTTCATAAGAATGAGTCCGGCTTCCGGAATCAGAGCTGAATGCCAGGCCTGCCTCTGCCACTTATTACCTGAGTTTTGTTTTGTTTTATTTTTGTCCTGGAAAGAGGGAACAGGCTGAGGGACAAGAGCTGTGGGGACTCCCGCCAAGCCTAAACTGGCCACAGTCAAAAAACTTGAAGGCACCATCCAGAGAAAGAATGCCGCAAATAATTTTTCCCAGCTTCCTCTCTTTTTCGTCAAAATGCTTTGAGAATTCATGGCAGGGCAGTAAAGCATTTTCAGGGCCCTCCATAGGCGATAGTAGAAAAACTCTAAATATGATTTTTTATTTAGGGGCAATGGGTATATGGCTTGGTTGTCTCTCCATCTCTTTTTACTACTAGTATGTGCAGAATTTCCCTTCAATGAAAGAAAAGAAAAAGAGAAGTAGTTCAGCAGTGTAGGCTTCTGCTCTATTATAAGAAGGGGAAAGATACTCAAAGACAAAACTCAGCATGGGATAATGTTTTACTTACAGCTTTTAGGACTTACATATAACCGGAAATCAAAGGAAGGCAAAGAAATCAAGAGACAGTGTTCGAGTATATCCTTCCAACAACTGTAGCTGTGCCTCAATTTGCAGGGAAATAGGTTCCCTTTCACAGACCCGATGCGTGAGCTGCAGAAGGTCCTGGGCTGCAGACGAGAACAGAACATGTCCGGCAAGTCCCAGAGCACCAGCTTGGGGGTTCCCTGTGGTCACTGGTGTGTTAGTGGGCGGGGCCCCTGGCCCCCAGGGCTGCCCGGGTTACACACAGTATCAGTGTCCATGGTGGGATCTGGACCCACCAGACCTCATTAGCCCCGAGGCAGAGTACCTGCAGACACTCAAGCGCTCCACATGCCACAAGGAATGGCAGCGATTTATACTTATATTTATTGTTTAAAATTTTTTAATGTATTATTATAAAAGAGTTGGAACACTCTAAACCATATAAAAAGAAAAAAATTGTAATTCCACGACCCATGTGTAACACCACTGTTGAACTCCTGGCAGTGCTCCTTCAGTCCTATGTGCACATGTATGTACAGATATTTACACGCAAGTCGGACATCAGCCAGAACATCCCAGCCTCTGGCACACCTGGAGAGGCTCGACTGCATTGCCTACTCTCCAGAAATCCAAAGTCCTCCCCAGTGTTGCTGGAAACTCCGAGGCGTCTTATGTCCTCAGGATCACCTCTGCCTCCGAGCATCTGGGTCTACAGCCACTTTAATTGTGCTGTTCTGCATTTCATGAACATAGGTGGATAAGTCTTCCTCTGGGTTTCCACCCCAAATGTTCACTCACTCAGCACACGTATTGATGAAGTGGGCTTTACTGAGAATTTCAGGTGGGGACCGAGTTGGGCTTTAGCTTGTGGCCACAGTAGCATCTTCAAATGGCACCCTAGGTACCTCAATGACTGTAGGCCCCCCACCCCCTCACCATGTAGAATTTCTCTGACTGCCTCGCTCTGGTCGGTCCCAGACTCACCACCCCGGCTCTTTGGCCCTCTTGTGGTTCTGTACCCCGTCCTTCGCACCCTCACCACTGTAGCTCCAAAGCTTCTCCTGTTGCTTTGCACCTGTCAACCCCCGACCTTCAAGGTCTTCCTTCTAAGACAGCGGTTCTCAACCTGTGGGTTTCGACCCCTTTGGCCGTCGAACGACCCTTTCACAGGGGTCGCCTAAGACCATCCTGCATATCAGATATTTACATTACGATTCATAACAGTAGCAACATTACAGTTATGAAGTAGCAACGAAAATAATTTTATGGTTGGGTCACAACATGAGGAACTGTATTTAAAGGGCCAGAAGGTTGAGAACCACTGTTCTAAGATAAGTGGCTGATGAAGGGCTTTTATTTTGAAGGACTTTTCTTAAACAGGGGCTTTTCTTCTGTCACAATAATAAAAATCTCAGGATTATACTCTATAAACAGTCCTTATTATATTCTGACCTTCTTAATTGAACATTACATTTTTAGCACTTTCCCATATCACTAAATATGTAACGCCGCAGTGTTTCATTAAGTAGACGCACTGTTACTCATTTCACTATTCCGCTATTGTTGGGCATTCTTTGCTTTGGGGAAATATATAAAGCAGAAATGATTAGTTCAAGGGGTGTGAATATTTTTAAGGGCCAATACTAATTGCCAAAATGTCCTTCAGAGAGGTTATGTCAATTTACACACTCCAAGCTGTGAGAGTGTCAAGTGACTTTATTCTTTAAATGATTTGCTAATGTGCTGTTGGCTGTGGGAGAGACTCCTCCAGGGCAGTGGAGTGTCTGGTCAGTTACAGCCACAGAGAGCCCGGGGCACTGAGCAAGTTCTCGGCCTGGCTGGATGCCAGGGCCTTGGGGTCGCTCAGTCCACAAACCTCTCAGGACCTCTGGCCCTGCTGCCCTCCCAGGCAAGGATGCCCACTGACCCCTGGAATCCAAGCGGGTCCTCACCCCCGCCTCCTGCTCTGGAGATGCAGGATTCCCTGGGGTAGCTCTCACTCCACCTTGGATACGCCTCCCTCAGCCACTCCTCCCAGCCATTCCGCAACAGACCCGGTGACCCTGGGCACACCAGCCTCCTCTCCAGCTCAGAAGGGAACTCATTGCTTTCTCCCTCATTGGAGTTTGGATGGGATCATGGGCCTCAGCTACCACACCCTCTCCTCCCTCCAGTAGACAGTTTCAAGGGTCTGCTCTCCCTCTCCCTAAAACCACAAGAGGACATGCACGCAATCTTAGAGTGCCTCTTTCCTCTCCAGACCCCCTTCTCTCCTTCCCAGAGGTGAGAGAGAGTGGAACCCCAGACTCCCCCACCCTGTGCTCTGTGAGCAAAGCACGCATCTGCACATGCCGCCGAGATGGGCCGTCCAGACTATTTTTAAACAGACTAAAAATACTGACTTACCTCAGGGGATTGTGCTGAAGGAACTTGTGTAGGGTATCGGATGGACCTTTATAAATATAAACGCTTTGCGTCACCTGCTCTTACACCACACAGGTTGCTCCCCTGGGAACCAAACAGGAAGATGGTTGTAAACGCAGGCCAGGCGAAGGACCTGGGGGGACAGGCAGGCTGGGAAGCAAGGGGCCCTCATGGGTTTTTTTGATGGTCGGTTTCCTTCGGCCTCTCTAGACTCTGGACAAACCCAGGGCAGACCCCTGGACCCTCAGGCCCAGTCCAGGGCCTGGCACATACAAGGTGCCCACAAATGTTGGTTGTTGACGGGCATGCAGCGAGTTGGGCGTTCCTTGGCTGGGATGTGCAGGTGATGGAGGCCAGCTGCTCGGTGTGTTTCAGTTTCTGATATCCCTGTTTGCATAGGAGAAGCCCAGGCACATGCACACTCCTGTGCACCCGGTTTTTCGATCCCTCCCACCCCAAGTCCTTCCACAGTGTCCCTGGCCCCTGCCCCTCCTTGGGACATCTGGGGGCTTTCGCTGCTGCAGAGCAGAGGAAGGTCACATGCTCCTGTTCCAGGTCAGGCACTCGGGCTTTAACCTTGAGGCAGAGGCTCAGCTGCCCTGACAACCCGCAGCTCATTTCTACAGCAACACCTCCCGTGAAGGTAGCCCAGCACGTCCTTGGCCACCGGCTTCCTGGGGTGATAAAAATAACCGAGGCCCCGCAGCTGCTGAAGGATGAGTTCTGGAAGGAGATGATTGATTCTCACAGCTGAGCCTCAGGGTCAGTGAGCGCCCTGCAGGCGCAGAGGCCGGGTGCAGGCTGGGT
>NW_005877176.1:0-8946 GCF_000147115.1 Myotis lucifugus
TTTTTTTTTTTTGGTTCCAAGTTTATAAAATCAAAGAATGAAACTTTACATAAAATATGTCAATTTAGCTTCACTTGTGTCTACACATAAAAAAAACCTGAAACATGATTTCCTTGTTAAACCTTAGCCCCTGCCGCAGTGGTGGCCAGGCCAAAGCGTGCGTCACCGTAACGGGGTGAGCGTGGCACTGCGTGTGGGTCGAGCTTTAAGACGGGCACTCAAAATCATGTTGTACTGTCATTTCTTCTTTAATTAAAACAACAGCAACAATTGATATTTTTAAAAAATGAGAAACCTTGCCAAGTCTACAGGGTCTCTGGTGATGGATTCAATGCTCAGTCTTTCCCGGTTTTGTTGGGATGAAACGGACGGGCATCACTGTGTGAGGTCCAGGTGTGCAGGGTGATGCTCTGCCTCGCGTAGGTGTGAAGTGATTGCCACAGCAGTTCAGTCAGCATGTGGCTCACGTGGCTACAATAAAAAAAAAAGGCAGCAAAAGAACATTGTTTTCCTGTGAGGCGGACTCCTAGGGTTGACTGTCCTAACAACCGCCACACCCATCACACAGCCTGTGACTGTGGCCACCACACCCCAGCACACCTCAGCACTTACCATCTTACAACTGGAAGCTGGTACCTTCTGACCACCTTCCTCCAGCCCCCGCCCTCACCCCCCTCACCCCGGCCTCTGGTCCCACAAAGATGATCTGTTTCTGTGCGTGGGGGGTGGCGTGTTGTCGTCCCAGAGCCCCTCCACCTGCCAGAGGCAGAAGCGTCCAACCTCCGGTGAGTGCGTCTTCGTGCCGGGACCCTGCCCTGTGCACCGAGCAGGGCACCGGCTCGCAGTGCGGCCCGAAGCCTCCGGCGCACCAGGGCAGGGCGTGTGCTCCCCGGTGCCTATGACGGGCCAACAAAGACATGGGGCGGGGGGCAACTAGGCACCGCCGTCCTGCCGCAGAGACCCCGGGGCGCTCGGGAGTTGACAGGTGCTGGTTTCAGAGCACGGGCGTGTGTTTCAGAGCCACAGCCAACCCCAAGGGCACCCCTGCTTCCCCACGGGCATCTGACAGCCGAGCTCACGTCCCCGCAGTGCGCTCCTCGCCCAGCTCCTACTCGCAGTAGTTGGTGGGTGTGAGGCGAGCGAGAAGCTGTCCTTGTGTTCTCTTCCCAGTGGTCGGGGTCTTACGTGGCCGTGATCTGATGGATGCCTGCCCTGCAAGCCCGCGCCTCCCCTGAGAGCGATGCCCGTGTGCGCAGGTGCGGGGAGCGGGCTGGGGGTGGGCGGCCGGGCCTGGGAGGAGCTGGGGAGGGTGTAAGGTTAGTCTGCAGAGGAGTGGCTCTGCTGGAGGCCTGGGAGAGTCTGTGGTGTTCATCCTGAGATTTCAGAAGTCCGAGCAAGGGAAAGAGGAGGGAGCTCATCTGTGCTATTTCTCGTGGAAGAACCTGGATCCATAAGGAAGCAAACCCAGTAGGAACTGAGTTATAGTCCAAAGGAGAACAAACCTTCGAATTCGTCCTGATGAGAAATGGAATTAATTGTAGGGAAATCGTAAGCTTGCAGTCATTCCACAGTTCTTGGAGAATCTGAATGGACACATTTCAGAAATGTCGTAAAAGGATGCCATAAATGCCCTAAAGGATGAAGGATTGAACAGTTGGCAGATTTTCAGGGGAACTATTGACTGTGTCGTAAGAATGAATTTCAATCCTTGTTGGAAAGTTTTCATAGATGTTCTTCAAATATTAAGAGCCAAGGCACTGTGATCTAGGAGCAGTATGACAGCATCCTAACCAAGGCCCTCCCCCAAGTCACCTGACTCGTCCTATCGGTTCTATTAGAATAATGTAGTCACCAGTGATCTTATTTTCACAATCATTTCAGGTATCCATGGTGACTCCACATTGTGTATCACATGAAATCCATTCACCTGGGCCCACATCCGAAGCTCACTGCCAAGTGACTCTCACCCTCAGCATCTGTTCTCTGCTGCTGTGACGCTGATTTGGTTGCTACGCTTCACCTTCTAAATGTTCTGCTGTCTACATTGTCATTTCTCCCATCTAAACAGACAAGACAGGGAGAGGCACAGGATTTGACTACCTTTACCTGAGTCTATTTTTTTTAAGTGTCCCGAATGATAGGTTTTTTGGAAATTTCCCATCTTGTATCTGTTTTAGACAATGGGAATTAGAAGTATATTTTCTGCAGGCCTATTGCCGGATGAGAAAAGTCCTGCCAAGAAAGAGAGTCAGAGATAGATAGATAGATAGATAGATAGATAGATAGATAGATAAATAGATAGATATAGTGGGGGAGAGATAGACAGGTAGATAGAAGGGGGGGTGAAGAGAGAGCGATATGTCCTATTTCTTGTTCTGACTCAAGCAGATGGAGCCAGGTGGCGGGCGGGCAGCGGCTCGGCCTGATGGCAGGCTCACCGGGAGCAGCACACAGAAGTGGCCTGTGGTTAGAGCCGCAGGAGCAGCCTGTGTGAGAAATCGTTCCCGGGTGCTTCAGTTCTCCTAAAACTGGACACACACGTGCACACGTGTGCACACACACACCTTCTATATTCTTAGCCTGATGTGGAGTATATTAAATATGAGGAGCCAAGATACATAGCTCTTATTTTAATTTTAAAGGTGAAATAAGATTATCTAGGTCAGTGGTCGGCAAACTGCAGCCCCTTGAGTGTGGCTCTTCCACAAAATACCACGTGCGGGCGCGCACGTACAGTGCGATTGAAACTTCGTGGCCACACTCAAGGGGCCAAAGAGCCGCATGTGGCTCGCGAGCCGCAGTTTGCCAACCACTGATCTAGGTTGTGTGTGTGGTTTTTGTTTGTCTTTTTTTTTTAAGGATGAAGGAATTGAACAACTGGCAAATTTTTATGGGAAGTTATTTCCTGTCTTTCTTGCAAGTGTTGTGATTTGAATCATCTCAGTACATGTCCCCTTTAGTTGAAAATCCATGTAAACACAGCATTCGAGCCTGGGCCGCACTGAGTCATGGGGACCGTTTAACCAGGGGTCCACCCGGACGCTGAAGGGGGTCTAATCATCTCCGCGAAGTACTGACTGCGTCGCGGACGGCCGCTCACTCAGAAGGAGTAACTTTTCCTCTGTTTGCTTCTCTACAAGATCGTTTATTTCTGTAGCACTTTGTCCAAAGAGATTCAGGCTATCTTGGCAATTTGTGTTTGTAGAGTGATTTCTATTCATCTGTAAACATCATCTTAGAGCTTCTCCTCCTGAGATCATTTTAGAAGAAACTTTGACATTTGATGGAGAGAGCAAATCAAATACAATAATTTTCTTAAACATAATAGGGAAGTATTTGGCTTCTCATGTTAAGGATTTTCTAGTCTCTGCTCTTTATTCAAATGATTGTTGTGATTTAATATTAATCGAAACAAATGCCTCACTGGCCCACAACCCTACTTTTAAAATGTAGCGTTAGTACGCTTAGAGCGAGGTTAGAATTTCCCCAAGGGCTTATTCCGGGCGGCGTCCCCGTGTCCACCGGGGCACGGTGCCCGCCTGGCGCCTTACAGCGTGGGCCGCGGAGGAAGCAGCCGGCGGGCTGGAGAATTGCTTATTTCCAGCCGGCGGTTTACGCACATCGCCGCCGTAGCCACCATCACTCTTCCCACGAGGACTGGGGTTACCGTTTCATTTTTGAAATATATGATTGGCCCTTAGAATGTGGGTTTATAAATGCCACTTTCTATCTGTCTCAGCTTTAGAAATGAGTTGCCCAATATTGTAGCCACTAGTCACACTTAGCCATTTAAATATAAATGTAAATTAGTTCATTGCATAAAATGTAAAATCCATCGCTGTGGACAGGAGCCACCAGGGGCTGGTGTGCCGCGTTGGACGGTGCAGACGTGCGGCGTTTGCGTTCTCTCTGAACGTTCTGGAAGGCACAGCTTCAGCGTGATCACTTTGTTGAGGGCAGAGACGGGCCGGCTGTGGAGCCCAGCCCGGGGGGTGAGTGGGGGGGGGGGTGCAGCACCCCTGGCTGAGTGGGCTCCGCAGACCGACCCCAGCCCTTCCCGGGGCACTTGGGACATTCACTACATCCTCAGAGACCTCATTGTTCCTTCACAATGAAATTATCACCTGCCTCCAAGGTAGTTCTAAAGGGTGAATGAGATGATCCGTTCTTAAAACTAAAACACAGAAGAGCTCTTTGGTCGGAGCTGTTGTTATTAGGACACTTAGCTTGAAAATTTAGTTTAGTGATTGTTGAAAGAATGGTCAGATGGTGCACTTCCCAATCCAGGAGCAACCCACAGAATTCTCCGATTTTATATGTTTTCTCTCTTTTACTCTAAAAAATGTTCAACAAACCTAAGTAATTGGGAAATAAAAATAATATTACTTATAATATTTAGAATATTTAATTTATTTCAAATTTATATAATTCCATCAAAGAAAAATATAAAAATACCAGAGTAGAATAAAAAACAAATGTCATCTAGGTTTTACCATCAGACATTAATTTATAAATTGTTTTAATTTATAAACTTTTAAAAATATAGTTCATGTATGCTCTATGCACAATTTCATATTTTTTCACTGAACAGTCTATTAATAGAATTTTCTATATTATTTGGAACAATCCTATTTATAGCTTAAAACATACTCTTTTTATTACAAATGCTAGGCACAATTCTAGGCACCTTACAAATATCCTGTCACTGAATGAGGGCACAGTATTCCCGAAATGAACTGTGGAGTATTCATTTAACCATTTTCTAAGTTTAGACGTTTAGAGAAGAGTGTTAGCTTTGAAGGAGGACTTCTGATCTATAAACATGTAAAGGTATCTAGCGGACTCCTTTCTGGTTTGTTAGTTCAAATCCTGCAGGAGAGCCCTTGCCTCAGTAAAAAAAGAAAATAAAAAGCTGCAGCTGGAGGCTAAGGGACTGCGGCCTCACACTGCAGAGTGGTGAGATCCCGAAACTGGGACTGACTTCAGCAAGAGTGAGAGGATCAAATTCTCACTAAACTCAAAACCACCTACACGCATATAGATAAACATCCCACATGTAAAATATCCCGAATCCACTCATATTCCAGCAATACTACTCAGCACGGCGAGTGTTCATGCTAATTAAGTGACTGCTGTTCAGAGTGACATTTGCAAGCACCTGTTTAGTGTATTTGTTCTGTTGAAAATGTAAGAGCAGCGCTTGGAGGCAGTGCCGCTGGAGCCGTCCATATGCCCATGTGCGGCCCGTATGGCGCCTAAATCCCCAAGCGCGGAGCTCCCCTCGCCGAGAAGGATTTCGCATTAACTCCCCGGGGACCCCGTGTCTAGTGCTTCTGGCTCTTGCTCCTCACCGCACGGGCGTGTCCCTAACGCACGACAGGGAGGTACTGATTGCCTGTTGGGGGATGACCCTCAGAATCAATCCCCATCTTTCTCTTATGACCATACAGTCACTACGCTGACCACTTCCCGTGTTACTGCTGACATGAAAGTATGTGACTAACAGGGAACCGCCTTCCCAGGGCTGCTTTTAAGCAGGTAGCGCAGCACCTTCCCCCCCCCCCACCCCGGAATTAACCGGAGCCTGGAGTATTTTTAGACTCTCGCTGCCCCTGGTGCTTTGGGGTGGCTACCAGCACGTGTACGGCACTAGCAAGCAGGCATGACACACGGGAAGGCCAAGGAGAAACACGGGGTAATGTCTGCAGTTTTTCCCTGTAGCTTTTCTAAAGATACCGTTTTCTTATCTTTCCTACTCATTGCAAATAACACTTAGACCTTCCCCGGCCCGGTGGTTTTAGCGTTCGCTGATGTATAAGCATGGAACGGACGAGCCACGGGAACGCCGCCCGCACGGGTGAGGTGCTGCTGCTCCGCCCGCGTGCCTGTCACCCTGCGTTCGTCCTGTGGCCCGTCAAGGCTAGGACAGGTGCGAGAGGCGCCGGCTGCAGGAGGGGCGGGCGGGCGGCCTACAGGGCATCCCGAGGGGCACTCACTGCCTGCGAATCTCTCCCCCAAAGTGGCCCACAGGGCGTCCGGCCCCACACAGAGCACCCGCCAGGGTGTGAAATGTCACGGCCAAATCCAAGGACGTGGAAATCCACGGGGGGTGGGAAAGGCCGTGGGCCCCCAGTTCTCCGCCATCCTGATCCCTGGAGTGTGAGGGACAAGCGTGACGCCGGGAATGTCTGCGTTAAGGGAAGGCAACGTGCCATCCTTTCTACAGCTAAAATTCTTCCATAAAAAACCACCGACATTCGCAGGGACTTGACTCACAGGCAGAAACACAGAGCCGGTTCACAGCAGTCACACTTGTGCAATCTGCTAATTGCTTTTAAAATAACAAAGGGCACGGCTGCTGTGTGCGTTTTACCCCAATTAGAAGAAAAAGGGCAAAGGGGTGTGAAGTGCATCGCGTAAGTGCCTCGCTGTTTTGATTTTTCCGAAGGCGGATGCATTAGAGCTGGGTCTGCTGTGACCTGGTTGCGTCATCACCGTAGTCAGGAGCTTCTTAAAAAAACTGACACCCTAACCCAGTGGTTCTCAACCTTCTGGCCCTTTAAATACCGTTCCTTGTGTTGTGGCCCAACCATAAAATTATTTTCGTGGCTACTTCATAACTGTCATGTTGCTACTGTTACGAATCATCATGTAAATATCTGATATGCAGGATGGTCTTAGGCGACGCGACCCCTGTGAAAGGGTCGTTCGACCGCCAAAGGGGTCGCGACCCACAGGTTGAGAACCGCTGCTCTAACCCAGTGTTACAAGCGATAAGCATGGAACCAACAAGCTGGTGAGAGCCGGCCACGGAAAGGCCTCTGATCCCCCGGAGTCCTGCTGCTGTTTAAGGCGGAGACGCTTTCCGTGCCTGGGAGCCGTAGGGGGACCCGCCCTCTTTCCAAGCACCGAGTTTAGAATGCGCCAGGTAACCCCGTGGTTTGTTTGGGGAGGGGGTGCTTGGGTTTGTTCTTTCCTTTTCCCTTTCTGTCTTGGGGGATGTCCTTCCCTGAGGGGCAAGGACTCCTGGTTCTCGAGGGGGCAGTCAGCGGCGGAGGCTGCTCTCGCCGTGATGCAGGGGAAACACCGTCCCTGCAGGAGGAGGGCTTGGGCCGTTTCTATGCACCGAGTGCGCAGATGAGGCCGATATGTATCCACTTGAAACGTGAGGAGTTGGCCACACACCCTGCAATACTAGTAGCTGTGCACTCGTTACGAGTAAATACGTAAGAATTTCCAAAAAGTTACGTCTGGCCTAGAAAACCCGCCGGACGCGGCTCAGTGACAATTACACGTTGGAACGCTCGAGCTGTTCGCGATGCTCGCTTTCTATAAAGAAATGGAAGCGTTTCTGATACGCACTTTAAGGTGATGCTGAGCCCTGGAGCCGCAGCCTCCACAACCCCTGTTGTTCCTCATGATTAGGTGCATCTTCCAGCAGAGACAGGCAATGCCGAGTGTATTTTGCCTCAGAATTTGAAACAAAAGGTGCCGCAAACCTGCCAATTTCATTATTCGGTCGCCTGTGTTAAACCATCACGTGACATACAGTGTGGGGCAAAAGCAGGCGTCCAGCTGTGAGTGCACGGCACACAGACTCTGTTTTGGCATTATTATTTATTAATTATAAGGTTATTTTCCATATCAACAACTGTAATCCTACTTTTGCCCCTCCCTGTATATTATACCCTCTATGTAATGTTACATATATTTTCCCGTGAAATGTAACCTAGTAAGATAAAATACTACGCCCCTACAGAAAAAAATAAACCATGATTTTTATTTTATGTTTTAGATAATTATGAAGAAAATAAGAATCCTATCTTTTAAAAAAATCAGTGTTGGTATTGTTCTGAGAAGGACACATTCAAAACAGCATTGTACGTCGCTAATTTTCAGAAATCGCTAGGACCGGTTTTCCTTCCATATTTGCTGGGTTGTTTTTTTTGTTTTTTTTTTTAAAAAGCATTTTCTTTATATGTTGATGTGTTTTTCAAGTTCTAAAGATTTATCACCTATTTTTATTATCAGAAAAACTTTTTTTTTGTCACCAGAACTACATGATATTTAAAATCAAGGACAAAATAAATGACCAGGAATGCTAAAGCTAATTTCATTTTAAAATATATAGTGAGCTGGGCCAGAGTGGCTCAGGGGCTGAGCGTGGACCTAGGAACCAGGAGGTCAGCACTCGATTCCCAGTCAGGGCGCAGGCCCGGGTTTCGGGCTCCATCCCTAGTGTGGGGCGTGCAGGAGTCAGCTGATCAGGGATTCTCTCTCATCACTGATCTCTCTCTCCCTCTCCCTTCCTCTCTGAAATCAATGAAACTATATTTTTTAAAAAAATATAGAGGACAAGTAGCAGGTGAGCCGGGGAATGCATTAGCCCAGGAGGCTCGGTGCATGATGGGATGGGGAGCAGGCGCCCACTGTTTGCCAGGACCCAGTGATTTCCCAGCATCGAAATGATAGCTTTCATTAAGCAGCGGTTTAGACAGCCCTGCAGGGTGCCGAGCAGTCGACACGTTTGTAAACGCGACCTTTCCCTTCCGAGGGGCGGGGGGACTCCTGGCGGCTGAGCTGAGGCAAAGCGCGTGTGTGCAGGTCACTCGCCGGGAAATGGAGGTGCGGCCCTGGAAGGAGGGGGCGCGCAGAGCGGGCGTCAGAGAAGCAGCTGATTAAAGCCGATGTCAGGGCGGTCACTTGTGGGCCAGCCCGGGGGGAGCAGGCATTGGGCCCCCCTTTCTGTGGGCGATTTCATTCCCTCTCCAATGCAAACAAACAATAAGGCAGTGCGAGAGCTCCCAGGGAGGGCTCCGAGGGCGCAGAGCCATGCGTGTACAGCGGCGAGCGCTGAATTAGTAGTCGGTTTTCCTCCCACTGAGAACGGATTACCCCCTCGTCTTTGCACTAAGAGAAATGAAGTTGGAAGGCAATAAGCTGTCT
>NW_005877177.1:0-8946 GCF_000147115.1 Myotis lucifugus
TTTTAAATATTTACTACAGTCTTAAATAATGGCCTCCGAATGTTGACTAAATATATTTTTAATTAAAAATGCTAGTTAATTATGTAATATAATCTTTTCTTTTAATTTGTTCCTGCTAACTGCTTCCAATGAAACCTCCCTGTGCATACCCTAAAATACATTTATGAAAGAAGTTTAGCAATTTTTTGACATTGTCACATATTTCATGAATGACATACTAGATAGACTAGAAACATTTAGGATACATTTGATCAATTGTGTATTTATAAAGGCATAGATGTCATTATCTACAGCTGTTATTTTATAATCCATGGCAAAATGTTGTTGAATTAGGTGATCCAGATGATTTTTAAGTTTTATGAAGGTTGGACTTTATCTCATTTATTGACTTATCTTCAGTACTGTATTCTTAATCATGCCTAATATAGAAGAAGGGTTTGAAAGTAGTGTTTTACTGAATGGGTGCAAAATATTTCCCAGACTTGCTATATATCCTCTTATTAAAAGCCCATACAATTTGTGTCCAATTTATGCAAATAAAGCTGAAAATGCTATAATAATAGATGCCACTTCATTTTGTCTATTTCATCTCTCTCAGAGAAACAGAGACAAAACTCAAACAGGTATAAGTGTTCACCACTAAACAAATTTACCTTTAAATTTTTTATACAGATATACAAAATAAAAAGAAATTAAAATGTTGCATTTTTAGTAAATCTTATGCTTGGATAGTCACCTGAGCAGAAATATCTTAAAGTTTAGTTAGTATTTTTTGACGTAATGTATTGCACAGAAAAATGTGAGTTCTGCTCTGCTCATAAACTTATATACCACATATAATACAAAATTACTTTGATTATTGCATAGTTAGCAATTAGTTGTTTCAGTTAGAATATTTTAAACGCACCTTTTAAAAATAAATATTACCTCCTTCATTAGACACTGTCACAGAGTCTTGGTCTTGTGTTATTTATATTTCTGGGAAAAAATGTAGCACTTACAGAATAGTGAGGTATATGCGCTAAACTGAATCTATAGTTTATATATTTTTTGGCTAAGCATCAGAATTGAATTAATTCTGATTTGGGGACAATTTAAACAACATAGAATAGAAAGAAACTTGACAAAAGAAAGCAAAGAGCTACTAATGGTGTGGTGTTTTACTTTTACACCAAATAATTGCTTGCTCCTATTTTCAATTATTTTGTGACTGATCAGCCACGTATTATGATTCAAATTCAAAGATTGTAGTAATGAACACCTTAGTAGAGGAAGTATTCATGAAGAAGCTAAAGGGGAAATGCATCATGGGTCATAAACCCTTTCAATTTGTTTCAGCAGAATGATCTACTTTTGTTCTAGATCTCAATTTGACTTATTTGGTGGTGCCAATGCCTATCTAACTGTTTCTCCATTAACTTTTCCCTCCTTTACCAGCTTCTGTTTTCATTTTAGAGTTTTGCCCATAGTTCCTTAATTAATATATGAATAAGATTTCTTTGGGAAATTAAGAAAGTACATGATTTTTAAAATCAAGGAATGACAAAAAATATAAAATATGACTATTTTATTATTAAAATATGACTAATTATCAATTATTATTAGGTCTCATTGGACTAGTCATAGAAATAGTGAAAGAAGTATTTAAGTATTTTTGGAATTACCAGGCCAGAGAATGGATGTTAAAATACATAGTTTAAATTTTTGTTTGCCAATTACTGTCTGCGGCTTGCTAGATTATATGATAAAATTTTCTCTCAACAAAGACAAAATGGCAATAAGGAAGATAAATTAGTGAAGTTTGCATAAAGCTAGATGTATTCAATTTAAATTAATATTTTATTTGGGGGTTATTCCATATATATAACACTGAGTGGCCAGATTATTATGACCACCTGACGTTTATAGGCAAATTAGCTATAATTTCGCACTGAAGATGCTAGAGGGCCAAACCATTATAAATAGGGAAGCAGGTTATTTACCACGATAGTAGAAGTGATTTTTTTTCTGAAGATATGGGTAAACAATGCGATTTAACAGCCTTTAAACGTGGGATAATTGTTGGCTCTCGGAGCCATGGAGCCAGTATCAGCAAAACAGCCAAAGGCCTGTTTGAACACCTTTGCTGTCTGCAGTTACCAAGATAAAACATCTCTAATTCACACAGGAACTCAAGGATTGGTCAGTCGAGCATTGGAAAAAAGTCATGTGGTCTGATGAATCACGTTTCCAGTTGCATCATGCAGATGGCAGAGTGAGAATTTGGCGGAAACAGCATGAAAACATGCACCCCACATGCATGAGTACAACCCTTCAAGCCGGTGGGGGCAGTGTTATGGTTTGGGGCATGTTTTCCTGGCATGATTTGGGCCCTTTAATTCGTGTGGAACAACATCTGAATAGCACAACATACCTAAGTATCATTGCTGATCAAGTTCATCCTATCATGTTGATGGCATATCCCAATGGAGATGGCTTCTTCCAACAAGACAATGCGCCATGCCACGGTGCTCGTATTGTGCAGGAGTGCTTTCAAAAACATGAGGGAGACTTTACCTTGCTTAGGTGAACCCCACAATCACCAGATCTCAATCCAATTGAGCATTTGTGGGACGAAGTTAAAAGAGCCATTAGGCAGCTGGTTCCACAACCATCAAATCTCACAGAACTGGACAGTGCTATTCATCAGGCATGGTGTCAGATTCCTCGCATCATCTTTCTTTTTTTTTTAAATATATTTTATTGGTTTTTTACAGAGAGGAAGGGAGAGAGATAGTTAGAAACATCGATGAGAGAGGAACATCGATCAGCTGCCTCCTGCACATCTCCCACTGGGGATGTGCCCGCAACCCAGGTACATGCCCTTGACCGGAATCGAACCTGGGACCTTTCAGTCCGCAGGCCGACGCTCTATCCACTGAGCCAAACCGGTTTTGGCCCTCGCATCATCTTTCAATATCTCATGGAATCAATGCCAAGAAGAATCGCTGCAGTATTAAAAGCAAAAGGTGGCCCAATGAAGTACTGATGGGGTGGTCATAATAATCTCGTGTCTCTCTCTCTCTCTCTCTCTCTCTCTCTCTCTCTCTATATATATATATATATATATATATATATATATATATATATATATATATATATAGTTTAGATTTTTATTAAGAATTTATACTGAAAAATCAAAATTTTGAAAACCTATTTTGGGGGTGAATTACCTTACTAGAGCCACCATAACAAATTATTATAAAGTGGATGGCTTAAAAGAACAATGTATTCTCTCATAGTCTGGAGCCCAGAAGTCTAAAATGAAGGTGTGGTTGGGGCTGTGCTCCCTCCAAATGCTTTAGGGGAGGGTCCTTCCTGCCTCTTCCAGCTCCTGGGTCTCTAGGTGTTCCTAGGCTTGTGGCGGTGTCACTCCAACCTGTGCCTCGGTCTTCACATGGCCATCCCTTCTGTCCCTTATAAGGACATTCATCATTGAATCAACCACATATTATGATTCAAACTAGAAATTTAACAACATTGTTCTGAATAGTTGGTATATCAAAGAGAAAACAGAAATGGATATTATAAAAACATATAATGTAAATGTGTAACTTAGTTAGCATTATAGAGCCTTAAATTTTATATTAGGAAAGTAAAAGAAAAAGGCTCAACTTAATGAGCTAAACATCCAACAACTTTAAAGTTTAAAAAAAATAAAAGTTGAAGAATAAACCCAAAGAAAGTAGAAGGTAAACCTTTATAAAGAGGTATTGTCTCTGACTACATGTGAATCTCTGCTTTCTCTCTTACTAGTTTTTGACCTTGAAAGTAGCTTTAGCTCTCAATTTTTCCTCATTTATAATGTATGGAGGTTAGTAATAGTACCTGCCTTGCAAAGTTGTGGTAAGGATCAAAGGAGTAAATATGTAAAAGATACAGGGTGCCAGGATATTGCTCAGTTCTTTGTGGTTAGCCTTTATTATTAGAAGAGTAGACATTAATTAAGAAGAGATAAAGCACATATTAAATGAAGTCAAAGCTACTTTTTAAAAAAGTAATAAAATCCACTACTGATTAGGAAAAGAGAGAGAAGGCCACATTGGCAATGTTCACAAAGAACAAATAGCAAAATAGAGACAGACTCATAGATAGAGAGCAGGCAGACAGCTCTGGTGGGAGCAGGGGTTGGGGGTGGAGGGATTGAGCGAAAAAAAAAAAGAAGAAAAAATAATTCATGAACATGGACAACAGTGTGGTGATTTTGGGGGCTGGGGTAGGTGGAGTTGTAAGAGGGTATAAGGGGGAAAAATGGTGATGGGGGGGTGGAAATAAAGGAGGAAAAAAGAACAAATAGAACATGAGGAAGGAGTGACCATACACACCTCTCCACAGCTTTACTCTGAAGGGTATCATAGAAAATGGGGCAATGCCTGGAGGAGGAACACTGGAGCCAAGTGGGGTTTTAAAATTCCCCTCATTTTTTTCAGGGTGGGCTACGTTAAGGCAAGTTTATATGCAGGTGGCAAAGATTCAGCTGAACAAGAATGTGCTGAATTCTCTGAGAGGTCAAGAGAAGCAGCAATCCCAGAAGACTGGACAGAGGCCAGGAAAAAATAAATAATTTATGAGCGAGTCTAAGTTTAAATAAACAGTATTCTGTGAGACTGTTTCTTTTTTAAAGAAAACACTTATTCTGCCAGAGAAAGAGGTGCTAATTTGGGAGCAACTGATTATTGGGAGCCAAATCTATGACAGGCACCCTGCTCGGAGGCACATGTGATTAACAAGGTGGGCTTGACTCTGTTTAATTATTTATTTAGGCTTTTGAGAGAAGGAAAAAGCGAAGCTCAGAGAGCTTTAGAGCCAGAAATAGTAATGCAAATGAAACCATACTCAGTGAACCCCCTTGACCCAAGACCTTTATATTTTCCCTTCTGCCTGAAAGACTCAAATCATGCCAATATCCACCTGGCTCATTCACCCCCTGCATGTATGTCTCTTCTCAGATGTCGTCTCAGCAAAAGCCATTCCTAACCACACTATCTAGAGAGAATCCTTTTCATCCTCTATCCTGTGACCTCTCATTTTTCTCCAGTAGGGCTTATCACTTCCTTATATTGCATAATTTCTCAAAACATTGTGATATTTTTATTTATTAATTGTTGCTACCTCCCGTTGGCATGCAAATTGCTTAATGGCAAGGACTGTATTTTGTTCACTGTTGTATTCCATATCCTAAAAGAGCACCTGACATTCACATGAGTCTTAACAAATGCCAAAGAAGGAAGAGAGGGAAGAAGTGAGAGAGTGGGTAAATATAGTTGGTTTTTCCAATAATCTAGACATCAATTTTCTTTCTCTTTCACTCACCATCCACACTGAACTCTCAGTTCTACTTCTCAAATATATTTTGATTATTTCTAATTCTCTGTCTCAATTGCCTACTTTAATATTCATCTATCTGTTGTCTATTGTCTTAATAGTAGTCCCCCAAATTCTGTTGTTTCTACCCTATTTCTATTCCCACTTAACCTCTTCAAATGTATTTACCTAATAGAATCTGAATTATCTTTTAAAAACACAAATCAAGTGTCATTAATTCCCATAGTTAGCTACTTTCCTCTCCTAAAAAATCTAATTTTACTTAGAAAATTTATTATTTTAACCAAATTCTTTAAGAACTTATTGTATACTATGAACCTTAACAACCTTTTGTACATACACAGTTTTCAAACAATTTTACCCTTGCTCTCTCTTCTGATATCCAAACTCAGCTTACAGCCCTTTCTTTTGATGTATTGTTTACCTAGAAATCACCTCTCTCCTACTTCTAGTGGAAGGCTCTATCTTATAATTTATGCCCCAGTTTACTTTTTTAAATATATGTTTTTTTATTGATTTCAGAGAGAACAGAGAGGGAGAGAGAGAAACATCAATGATGAGAAAGAATCATTGATGGGCTGCCTCCTGCATGCCCCACAGTGGGGATCGAACCTGCAACCCAGGTATGTGCCCTGACCAGGAATTGAACCATGACCTACAGGTTCATAGGTCGATGCTCAACCACTGAGCCATGCCGGCTGGGCTATGTTCCCAGTTTAAATGTCACTTATTCAGAGATATTTTTCCATCACTATTTTTCCTCTATCTCTATTAGAGGAATAGCTCTCTGTTGCCTTCCATTACGATACTTATGTGGAACTGTGGCCATCATGGATTTTATTATCTACATGGGTTTTTGTTTGTCTCCCTCTATAAAATACAACCCTAATTAGGACCAGGGCATAGTGGTTACTCATCACTGTATTCATAGCACTGGAATTATGTCGCACATATAATTGTCAAGAACTGTGGAGATATTACCCTGCATGAAAGTTTTCCATGTAGAAGCTGGTGGAAGTCATGGGACTTCTGGATCAGAGACAAAGGACTTTATTACAGTGGACATCGGGAAGCATGTGCTTTGAGTTTGCCTTGGTTCCTCTTGCCCCCAATCCCATGGAGGTGATCTGGATCAGCTTAGGTGCATTGTGTACAAACCGTGGGTTTGTGTCACAGCTGAGGAACTTTAATCTTATGGATCCACCTAAAATTGTCTAAGCAAACCTGCACAAAGAAAGACATTTGCTTTATTATCCAGGACATCAAACAAATCTATTCCCTTCTGAGTGAGACACTGTATATTAATGTCATTAGCTTTATAAGCATCCTTAAAAAGATAGTCTAGAACAAAAGCTAGCAAAGTCTCTGTTCAGAAGACATGAAGAAACATGAGACCCAACAATAGTAAGATCTCAGTAATATTGCCCATTTGACTAAAAGTTAGTCTAACTGTGTAACTGTTTGGTGTAAGGATGGTAGTGAAAGTTGAGATGAGCATGGGGAAGTTCACCCAAATTGGAAGAATTTGGGGATGGTATTTCTGGAAAAAGCAACTATGTATGTGAAGTTCCTAAGGTGATATTCCATAGGACAGCTGGAAGGTGCCAGAGAACAGTTTAGGCAAGTATGCCGAGTGGAATTGTTCTGTTTTCAGTCCATTCCTCAGACTCCTTTTTTATCCTGACATTGACACTACTTATTACTCTTTAATGCACTTCTGTGTCCATGTTACTCTCTACCTATCTGCTCATTTTATTATAGCAGGGGTAATAGCCTAACTACATAGAATTTGCAATGTCTCATTTTTCATATTTCAATCTTTGTTGATGATTTTATATTGCTGCATTTATTTTGCTCTCTATTCCCAGTGCACATTGCCTGTTCAGAAACTAGATGCTAGTGGTATTTGGCATTCCTTCTACATGGAGTCTGCTTGTACCTGTCCAGTTGCCAAGAAAGCTGTCTTTCTTTGAAACCCTGGAAAAATAAGCTTTTGTACCACACAGGCCTATGAAAAAACAAGAATGGTGTTCAATCCAAGCACAACCTGTTAGTGTCTATACTACATTTTATATCACCCAACCAGAAGCTCTGCTTGTCCAATGAAGAACGGATTTTTGTATTTAAGCTATCACACATGGTTACCTATGCTTCTGTTTCAGTCACAAAGGATCATTTCTTGTGACAGAAGCTCAGTCAGGCACAAAGATTCAATTCTTAGTAAGATATTGTTACTTTCCAAGTAGTTTTCACCAATTTTAAAAATTATCATAGGCTTAAATGTTTTTAGATTAGAATTATGGGCTTATAGATATACATAGCAAGGACAAATGTAATGGTAGCAATGAAATGAGTGGGAACAGGCATAGCAATGGGAATGTACCCAACCTGGGACATTTTATTTTAATACTAGAGATCCAGTGCACAGATGTATGCACTGGTGGGGTCCCTTGGTCTGGCCTGCAGGGATTGGACCAAAACTGGCAGTCCGACATCCCCCGAGGGGTCCCAGATTGTGAGAGGGTGCAGGCGAGTCCAAGGGACCCGTGCACCAGGCCTCTAGTATGCATACAAGATCTTTGATTAATCTCTTCCCACCCCCTTTCCCTCTGAGATTCATCAGTCTATTCCATGTTTTCATGCCTGTGCGTTGAGCGTCTGCCCCCTGATGGTCAGTGCGCACCATAGCTACTAGTCGAACAGTTGAGTGGTCGGACACTTGGCATACTAGCCTTTTATATATATAGATTGGATAATGGAAAAAACTCACCAGAGGAGTGGGGTCAGTAGGAAGAGAAGAAACATTACAGATGAAGGACACATGCTAATTAAGGAGACATTTGTGAACATGGGACTATGGTATGCCAGTAATGAGCTCTCTGACCTCACTATCTCAATGTTCTTATTTGTAATATGAAGTTATTGAGATAGGTGATCTCTAGCTCTCTTACCTACCAAGTTTGAGGATGAAGAACATTTTCAGCAATCAGATTGTTGACATTCCAGAAAATGTCAACATCACTCTGAAGGGTCACACAGTTATGGTGAAGGGCCCCAAAGGTACCCTGCTGAGGGACTTCAGTCACATCAATGCAGAACTCAGTCTCCTTGGAAAGAAAAAGAAAAGGCTAGGTTTGACAAATGGTTAGGAAATAGAAAGGAAATGGCTACTGCTCACAATATTTGCAGTCATGTATAGAACATGATCAAGGGTGTCACACTGGGCTTCCATTACAAGATGAAGTCTGTGTATGCTCACTTCCCCATCAACAACATTATTCAGGAGGATGGTTCTCTTGTTGAAATCAGAAATTTCTTGGGTGAAAAATATATCCGCAGGGTTGGGATGAGATCTGGCGTTGCTTATTCAGTATCTGAAGCCCAGAAAGATGAGTTAATTCTTGAAGGAAATGACATTGAACTTGTATCAAATTCAGCTGCTTTGATTCAGCAAGCCACAATACTTAGAAACAAAAATACAGAAAATTAGGGGAGAATATCTATATTGAAAAAAATAACAATTCAGCAGTCTGATGAATAAGATCTAAGTTGTCCAGCTATAGAAATAGCAAGATGCTGGAT
>NW_005877178.1:0-8944 GCF_000147115.1 Myotis lucifugus
CCTGAATGAAATTATTAATAAAATATACAACAAATAAACATTAGAAAGCATTTCAATTATCATTTTAAGTCTTTCTCTGCAGTATGCCGTCTCACCTTGCAACCCAGCTTGATTACTGTCATGCGTGATGAGTGTTTTCATTCAATTTCATATGATTCTCACAAGACAAGACCAAAAGGTTTCATAAGTTTATCTACTTCAGGATTTGAGTAAAATTTATGTATTAAAAGCAGTACTGGAGAAGAGAGTCGTATTAGTTTGTTACTAACAGGTATACCAATCTTGACCTAAAAATAGTCAGTTTGATTCAATAGAATCTCAAGATGTTACACACCCTGGAGCCTTTATAATTTCCATAATAAAAAAATGTGGACTGTGTAGTCAGTGTAAACCACAGACAGGGAGGAAAATGTTCCAGCAGCTTTGGCTTCTGTTCATCCCCCTTTGGACAGCTTTGCCTCCACTGGGATTCCTGAATCTGCTTATGAGCTTCTCGCCTTTTATTTAGCATTTGAGACTGCACCTTAGACTTGCATACATATTTGCAAAGTGTCAAGGTCCTGAAAAATAAACATTTATGCCGCGTGTAGAAATTTACTTAGAAGGGCATTGCCTCTACTCCGGAATAACATAGACTTGAGAAAAAACAATCTCAGGCCACATTCCCTTAAAGCGTATACGTTATTCATTAAGAGCAATTTTATCTAAGTTCATCTGTCGGAGCCCCAGCCGTTTCATTCAAGACTCTGAAATGCACTTCCACTGATCTGACACTCTTGCTTTCTTATTCAAAGAGAGCGTTGCTGCTGACTACAGAATTTGAACCAGGAGATTATGCGGTGGATGAGGAAGGAGAGAGTGAGAGTCCAGCCTATGAAGAAATGGCGTGGCCTGATTTGGAGTATCTCTCCATCAACCAGTCAAAGGATGATAACACAACTCATTCAGCAGTGGGCCTCACTGTTCGAGAAGGAAACAAGCAGCGAGAAGCAGCTAGAGACAGTGTTTCTCCATCTGATGACCTCAGGGCTGTCTGCTACAAGAGTTTCGAGCACACAGTTTTTATTATTAATCCACTGACCATCTCCATTGAAGGGGGTTGCTGCCTGGGAGGTCTGTGTGGTTGTCCAACCCTCCCAGCATTTGATTTGGAAGGACTTATGGTGCTCGGAATTCTCTCACTTGTGTTAGAGTTATTATGTGTGGATGATTTTTCTCAAATATTTGTACCTAAGGAATTGATCATAAGCTCTTACAGACAAGATCTATTCCTGATTTATCTTTGTTTTCCTTTCAGTCCTGAGCACAATAATTTTAAATAATATGTGGTTGAAGCTAATTGACTAAAATTGGTAAGTGCAGAGACAATAGGCACAATGAAACAGGAAATGTTAATAAAGATATATTTGTTCAAGTGAGAAGAAGATGAAGAAAAATTAGGACGGCTAATATAAAACTCTAATTAAAAGCATTCTGAATGGGTCTTATAAAAGTAGTTGAAAGAACATTGACAGGTATAAGAGACCAGAACACTAAAATGCAGTAAGAGCAGTAGAAAACAAGCATTGTTTGACAGACTTAAGAGAAATATAGAGATATGTCCAAGACCAGAAGTGAAGTGACGTCTATTACATGTGACAAATAAAAGGCTTCTCATTGACCAGTTGAGATTTTCCCCTCTAAGATCTCTGAAATATATGAGAAACATGTATGACCAGTATCCTATATTCAATGAGTGGTTAGGAAACTAATGTATATGCTGAGAGGAAAAAGATATATTGTCTACTGATGGAGATCTTTATTGTATATGTGGTCAATAGACATACCAATTTTTAAATAATTCATATTTTAGAAAAAATACGTTATCATCAAAAGATGGTGACTTGCAGGCAGAGTTCTGTATAGTTGATGGCATTACATTTGCTGGGGAAAAAACTCTATGAATTTAGAAAAAGGCTGAAGAAGGACCTTCTTTGTTCGTTGGGGGATATTTACCCCTTCTTCCTACCCATTGCCTACAAATTGGTTTTTCTACATAGCTACTTCTGGGGCCAGGAAAGGTGATTTTTAATCTCCCCCTCAGGTGCCCTCCAGGAAGTAAGAGAAGATATATTGCTGGGGATAATTAATGAGTCTCTACTATGCCAGCTAACAACTTTGGTCAAGTAACTTTATCTCCGGAGCCATCACACACAAGAAAGTGCCTGGACATAGCAGAGGTGCCAAGAAAGGTTTTGGATAAATAACTGAGTACAACGATGACTTCCTCTGTGCCCAATGCCCTTTCCTCTGGAGCCTTCCATTCCTCACAGGGCACTTATGAAAAGGGACTTATTAAAATATCAATCACTGTATACAAGGAGAACATTCGAATTGCTAGGGCTAAAAGAAAACTTTATCTATGAGGAAGAACAACCCTGTGATTGAGCAGTTAAGAAATCTGAGGCTGGGAGAAGAACTAGAAACCAAGGTTAAAAGATCCATATATGGTAGATAGAAGTAGTGACAGACAGGGATGCGTGAGTCCAGACTCTATTCTGTGCTCATTTCCGAGGCTGCCATATCCGTTACCACAGGCTTGGTGGCTTAAAACAAGGGACTCGTATTCTTGCTGAGCTCTGGAGGACAGATGTCAGCAGAGCTTTGCTCCCTCCCAGGGGTTCAGGGGAGAGAACATTCTCACCTCTTCTACCTTGAGCTAGTCTCAGGCCTTCTTTGGCTTGTGGCTACGTGGCTGCAGTTTCTGCTCTGCTTCACACGGGCTTCCTTTTGCTGGTATACGTCCTCTGGGTGTCTCTTATGAGGACGCCAGTCATTGGATTTAGGGCTCATCTAAATCTAGACTGGATTGCAACAGAAAAGAGCCTTTTACCAAGTAAGGTCACGTCCCCAGGTTCCCGGGGTGAGGAAACAGATGTATATTTTGGGAGAAAGGCCACCATCTACTCACTATACACTCCAGCTATTATGTTCCACCACATTGTACTGTTCCCTAGTTTTTGCTACTAATTACTATTAGTGTCTTTTCAACATTATCTTCATTTAATCTGTAAGGTAATCTTCCACATTTTTTCTAAGAGGAAAGTGAACTATATCTTTAACATAATAGATCTTTCCATATGAGTGAAAAAAAATAAGTGCTAAAAAAGTTGACCCTAAGTGTAGTGGTATTAATTTAAAAGCCGATGAAAGATCCTCTGTCCCCGACTTATTCCCTTCATTAGCTAACAAGATGCCTCGTGGTCCCATGTAATTCATCTTCTTCATTAAGGCTTTGAAGGCTCTGCTGGGACAGGTAGCATATTACATCATTATCAATCATTAACAGCTCACTGTAAATAAGGTTGGAGAACAGTTTCCCAAGGTCTGATGGAAAGGGAACTCCTAGAGAGTATTAGGCACTGAGATGAGGGAGATGAGAACAAAAAGGCTACCAAAGGAGAAGACAATCATAAAAGAAGGGTGGTGGAAACCGATCTTCCTAAATTCCTAACGCTGCTTAGTCTGGGCTCCTTCTGCTGCAGCTCAGTTTTGTGGCTCACACCCCTGAGGACATTAATGGGACCTGCCCATAGTCATCTCTAACTTACTTTTTCTACAGAAATGAGATATTTTTCCTCTTCTTTCTCTCCCTCTTCTCTCTACTTTATGTTGTGCTTGGGCTCTTTACATTGGGGATAATATGAAGAGTAAGGTATTTGGAAACAGTGACCATGTTAAATGGTTTTTCTAAATCTCAAGTGGCAGGGGTTAGGACAATGTTAGGGACCCCACAGAGGCTTAAAAAAATACTTGGCCGACACATTGATTGACTGATGAGCTTATTTCAATCCTTTAAATCTGATAGAGCAACTTGCTCAGATTCAAGAGACCACCGTCTAGTCCTGGCTTTTCACTAGCTAGTTTGGGTGACTTAGAGCTAATTACTAAACCTAAAAATACACTCTTTTAAAAGTGAGAATGCAATGACTTCTGAACTTGTGATTCACAAATTACTACGTCATATGCTGGCTTTAAGGATCAAGACAGATAGCTTACATTAAAAAAAAAAGAATAGTGATATAATGTTCGGCTATACTGTCATGAATGTAGCACATGAAGTTATTGGTATAAACACTGTTGTGAGGTATGGCAGTTATCCTTTTAACAAACTATTTGCAAATTTCTTGCTTTAATACACAAATTCGGTGTGTCGAGAGATTCAGAGTAATCTTGCTAAAGAGAAAAAAAGTCACCCATATTATCAAACTTTGAGTAAGGAAGATGACATACTTTCTTCTCCAACTCTAATCATAGTAGCTTAACAATCATTTAACCATTTCCCCCCTTTTTTAAAATATATTTTTACTGATTTCAGAGAGGAAGGGAGAGGGGGAGAGAGAGAGAGAGATAGAAACATCAATGATGAGAATCATTGATCAGCTGCCTCCTGCACGCCCCTACTGGGGATTAAGCCCACAATCCTGGCATGTGCCCTTGACCAGAATCGAACCTGGGACCCTTCAGTCCGCAGGCTGACGCTCTATCCACTGAGCCAAACCAGCTAGGGCTCCTCCCCCTTTTCTTTTCTTTTTTTTTTAGATGTAGATGCATCACAAACATGAGACAAGCTAGGTATAATGTAGATTTATGGGTATATTGATTCCAACACATATCCCGTTCTTGTCCAAACATCCCATGGAGTTTTCCATTAATGACAGCTGATCAGCATAGCAGTGATCCTTGTGGTTACGAAAGTTATCATACATCAGGTAATATTTAACAGTTCCCTTCTTTACTAAGAGCAGAACAAGGAAACAATAGCTTAAGTGAATGTACTTGCCAAAGCTCTTAGTAGAAAGTAACAGAAACTACCTCTGGCCGATTGAAGCAGTTGAGAAATGTCTTGAAGCTTTGCTGGGGACTTTTCAAGCAGTGGGAAGGAAGCCTGGAGACCTGGAAGGTGGAAGGGACTTGGAAGCTAAGGAAAGCCAGTGCTAGAGCCAGACCACATCACAAAACTGAGGCTACAACAGTGAGGAGACAACAGCCACTGCTGCTGGGCACAGAACATGTGGGGTGCCCTGCCAACATCGCTGGCTGCAGACCCTCATCTCCACCCCTGAACATGCTGCCCCTGGAAATCAATGTTACTGCTGCCTCCGCTACCATTTCCCAAACCCCAGAGCGGATTGTCTACTGTTCCTGCTTCTTTTTGTGACTAATTCTTGACTCAAAGTCTGGAGCGAGGACATCTGATTGGCTGGGTGCTTGTCACATGCCAAAGCCCTAGCTGCAAGGGAAGCTGGGAAAAGGAGGTTTGACACTTTCAACTTATGTAGTGGTAGGTGAGCAACTAACTTTGACACAAAATAGACAAGATAAGAGCCATTTGAGAAGCACAAAGGATAAGCGGCCTCCAGAGGAGAAAGAGGTCATGTCTAAATGAGGACTGGGGTAAACTTATTTGAAGACTTATTATTTGAGCTGGATGGGATGAATTTCAACAGATGGGGGTGAGGGAAGAGGGCACCCCAGCATTGTGGAGAGTGGAGCACAGGCCGGGATCATGAAGGAGAGGACATGCATCTGACTTTATGCTTCTATCCTATGCAACTATCTTCTGCTATTTATCTCTGTCACTTTTGAGAAATATGGGAAATGCATCCTTAGGAAATGAATCCTGTGATGTCCAGGGTCTTCTGGTGCCAATCTATTTCAAACATTATTTATCCAGTTTCCTAGACATTGCTTATCCTGACAGTGCAGGAGGGAGTCACTTTAGCTAATGTGTCTAGATGCCTCCTCGAGGGCCCATTCGTTCAAAGATGAAGTATGGGCACCTTTCACAGACAGACATCCTGCTGTAAATCACTTTGCATGATCATACATTCAGCTGTGTAACACGTCACTTGGGGTTGTTATTAACTCTTTCCCGTTTAAATACTCTGGCCCCGATTAGACTGAAAATTCATTAGGGCAAGGCTACAAGCGATGCAGATTTTAAAATTTGCCAATTTCACATTGCCCTCCCCATTCCTGTCAATCCGATTCCTGAGAGAGGGCACAGTAATGAATCTCTCCCTATGGTATGGCAGTGAGATTAACTATCAACGTTGGTTTGCCTTATGTTCCTGTAGGACCAGGAAAGAGGCTACAAGAATGTAGAAAAATTATTTAGTGTCACCGTGTCATCAGTTCTGTCACCTGTATATGGGTAAAATAATACCATCTACCACAGAGAACCCTGAATATAGCAAATGCTTAATAAATGTGATGGTGGCGATGATGAGTGGCAGAGTATGCAGAAGAATGGCTGTACCCACCATCAGGACTTTTCTCATCCACGCCTGTGATTACGGGGTAGCCTTAAAGAAAAGGATTTTCCATGAGTAGAAGCAGTACATGGGCCCAGGCTTGTGAGCCAAGTTCTTCTGAGGGGCTTCTTTACCGGCTGGGGCGCAGACTTCAGCAGACACGAGGGACCCGTGCTGGTCTTCAGCCATTGCTGAGGGTTGCAGGCACGGGCCATGTCAGAGAAGGCCAGGGAAGTAGCATCTGTAGAAAAAGACTACAGTGCGGGGTTTCTCCAGGTACTAGCAGCTCCATACACGAGTCCACAGCACTGAAACGGGGTGAGACCACTGGAGTGGAGGGACGCCCATGTGGTAGCACCCGGAAGGAGGGGCAGCTGAAGGGGCCTGATGAAGAGCACTTGGGTCCTGGCGGGCACCCCTGGCTCCCACTGCACAGGGAATGCTCTGCCCCCCCAGGCCTGGTTCCATATTGGGAAGGGGCGGTGGGCGTGGGTATCCACACCGCCTCTGTGATCCCCGTGCTGACGGCAGGCCCACTTCTGTTCGCCCTCACACTGGAAGCTCCGTGCTTGCAGAGTGTGACAAATGTCTCTCCCACCAGGGCTGCGATGACATCGTGTGCCCGTGGCAAAGATGTGTTGAATAAATGTGTTAAACAAAAGGCGGTGTTTGTTCAGGGGCTATGAAATGCTCACGGTACAGTCTGACATGAAGACACTTGTAAGCATCGGGTGCTCCCTGGTTTGCCTGCAGGTGAACAGCAGCCGGTCAGCCGGTTTGCCGTCGGCCCTTCTCTCCCATCTGCTCCTCATCTCCCAGCTGGAGGGCGCTGCTCTCCGTTGCTCTCGCTGTTGAAATGTTAGCTCTTCATAGAGCCGGGTCAGCAGACCCTGGGGGCCAGGGTAGCAGCGTGGATTGACACGACGAAAGGGGGGTTGAACCCTCAGGTCTTCAGGAGGTTATTCTCTCTCGGGAGAAGGCGGGCGTTGAGATGGCCCCTGGAGACAAGGAAGATGAGTGAGATGACGGTGGGCCCTTCATGTGTTTCTGTGGGGCTCGAATTGTGTGCACTTGGGCCTCAGGTCAGACATTTTCAACTGCAACGCATACACTGAGCAAAGTAGTTGGAACAACAAAATATGGATTTTCTCGTGTGAACGTTAAACCCAGAGGTTGGGCCGATGGCTGAGCCAGCACCTTAAGGACGTCCCTCAGAGCAGGTCACCTCCACCCCTGCTCTCCGCTGTCCTCGGCTTTGGTTTTATCCTGAGGCAAAAGGAATCAAATATGAAGAGAAACCCCCCGGAGCGTCACACACCGTGGACATGTCCCGGGGGAGGGGAGAGACATTTGGGCTCCCTTTGAAGTGAGGAAACGTCCCACACGCTCCTCCGTGGAGTCTCCTTCAGCCAGGGTGTTCTTGCATTGGAGTTTCTGGAAATAGTTTTTCATTGACAAAAACTATTCTAACCCTTCAAAACATTACACCAGACGTCAGCGGAGTGGCTTTCTCCTGCAGTGAGTCATGTTTTCACCTAGACCAGCAGTCGGCAAACCGCGGCTCGTGAGCCCACATGCGGCTCTTTGGCCCCTTGAGTGTGGCTCTTCCACAAAATACCGACTTCTGCACGTGGGCCACGAAATTTCAATCGCACTGTACGTGCATGCCCGCACGTGGTATTTTGTGGAAGAGCCACACTCAAGAGACCAAAGAGCCGCATGTGGCTCGTGAGCCGCAGTTTGCCGACCACTGAAAACAGCATAAGTACTGCAGCGGGTGTCCGAGAGAAAAAGGAAATCAGAATAGATTCCTTTTTTAAGTTGCCATAATCCTATTTGGTCAGGAGCAAAGTTCCCTAAAAGTTAAAGGGCTGGCTTCCGGCGCCTATCATCCAATTACCAGAATATTCCACCACAGCCTGACTTATCCTGGAGCTGGAATCCAAGAAAGATTAAGTCTTTGTGGAGATGATAGATGGGAACTTAAGAAAGAAACAGTTGCTAAATTACTACAAAAGTAGATCTTTAAAAAGTTCTCCTCACAAGAAAACAGTATTTTGTAATTATGTTCAGGTGACAGATGTTGACTAGACTTACTGTGTTGATCATTTTGAAATATATGCAAATATCAAATCATTATGCTGTATAGCTGAAACTAATGTAATGTTACATGTCCTTTATACCTCGAATAAAGGAAACTACTGTAGGCGTATGTCCTTTCAGCAAATGTTTCCTTAAAAACCGAAGAAAAGCAAGAAGCCAGAGAATTTTGGGGGGAAGGAATGAAATAATCCCAGGGAAATGTGTACAATATGTAATAGGTACAATTAGCACAGTTCAGAAGAAGAAAAAAGAAGAAGAAAGGAGGACAGCCCAGTTGAAAGAGTAAAACTGAACTCAGCAGGAAGAGGGGAAGAGGCTGAATTATGGAAGTGATTGAAGGTAGTGGCGACAAACCTATCGAGCCTAGTGATAGCTGGTTGTCCAGAAAAGAATTTTAGTTCTAATTTAAACTTACCATAAAAAAAACAAATTCAAATGTAAGCTTAAATAATAGTCTAAAAGGGTACAGCCTTTCAGACAAAGGATACAACCTCTATTAGTGAAAAACCTAAAAATATTTAAATCACTCTAGTTGGCCTAAAAGC
>NW_005877179.1:0-8943 GCF_000147115.1 Myotis lucifugus
CCCAGTCGTCTTTGTTCATTGATCTCTATCTCCACCCTAAGGGAACTCAGGCCCACTAACATTGATTGGTTGATTGATCAATTCATTCATTCATTCATTCATTCATTCAACCAAGAAATTTATTGAGCACTTTCTGTGCAACAGTAGGAAAAAGGGTGGCTGAGGCCCTCCCCTCCCTCACCTCCCCTTATAATTCTAGTTGGGGGAGATGGTGAATGAACAGGTAAAGAGCGATGATTGCAAGGAGCGTGGAGAGTTACAGCGGAAAGAAACCAGGGGTGTGAGCAGCTGTGGAGGGTGAGGGGCCCCTTTACATGGGAGGTGCCTCAGGGGCGGCCTCTTGCTGGAGATGATGATGAAAGCAGAGACCTGAGGAATCGGGCACCAGTCGGTGTGAAGGAGAGAGGGGGCAGGAGGACAGAGGCCTGGAGGCAGCCCTGGGACCCTCGGGGTTCCGGCTGGGCTCCCCGGCCAGCCCCGCCACACCCTCTGACCCCCGCTCCCTCTCCAGATGAGCCAGGGCCTCCAGCCAGAGTCCTTCAAGGCTGGGAGAGGAGGACTCCCCATGAGCAGAAATGGGGATCCCACGGAGACCACTGCTCAGCCCCTCGGACAAGACTAGGGTCCCCGCACCCCACCCCGCAGGGATTCAGGCCCCTTTCCCCAGTTTATAATCCAGGGTCCTGGGCCAACCCTCCTGGCATCTCTGTCCAGCCCAGCGTCGGGTCTGGGTGTGGGAGGCCGTCCCTGCGAGCGGCCCATGGTGATCCCTGCACCCCCCTCTCTCTCCTCGCAGTTCTGAAGGGGAAGAAGCTGAGTTTGCCGGCGTAGCCCTGGTCCTCGCCCTCCCTCTCCCTGGCAGCGGAGGACGGTGATGGGAGACGAAGAGCCTTCCTGTCCAGGGGTGACTTTTTTAAGAACCAACTTTTCCCCACTCCCCACCTTCCTCCTGCCGGGTTCCAGGGGGTGGTGGAGGACCCAAGACTTGGGGAAGCTCAGGACCTGGGCTGTTTGTAGTTTTTTGCCTTTTAGAGAAGAAAAAAAAAATCTTTCCACGATTTAGTTTTTGATTCTGATGACTCCTTTCTCTTCTACTCTCTGGCCCTGATTTTTATAAACCGTTTCAAGTATTCTGTATGGGAAGGGGGCAGGGGGGAGATCTTTTCTCTCTCCCAAGCCCCTTAGCTCCCTTCCAGACCCTCCTCCCAGCCCCACTGTTTGCCAAACACTAAATCTCCCTACACGGCCTTCCCGACCTCCACCCAGGACACAGCGCCTGCCCCCCAAACTTCTGGGCTGGGGAAAGGCGGAGGGGAGGAATGGTCCGCCATGATTTTTCATAATTTCCCCCCAGAGTTTGGGGTTTTTAGTCTGGTCCTCGTTTTTTGGGCATTTAGGGGGCTGGCTCCAGGGTCACCGGGACTCTGCCACCATGTTTTTTGTACAGAATGGATGGTTGATTCTTTGTTCTCTTGAAATAAACCGAGGAAAATGATGCCTCTCTTTTGCTACTCCTTGCCCTCTCTCTGGCGTTTGTGGGGTCCCGCCCCAGGCCCCGTCTGCTTCTGCTTTGCCCCGTTGACCGTCCGCAGGCGGCCGAGGCCTGGGAGGAGCAGGGAGACGAGAGACTGGGTTTCCTGAGACTCGGAGCTGTACCCCGAGTCCTCACGGGGGAAGATGCTTTGGAGAAAAAAAGATCCCGAAGATTCCTCCTGTCGTAGCGCAGAGCTTCCCTGGCTGTTCCCCCGAACCTCAGGGTTACAGGGACCTGGGGAGGCCGCCCCCCACCAGGCAGCCCCGTCCCACCCTCATCTGGCATTTTATTGAACCATTCTGTTTCTTACAAAAAAAAGGGGGGGATCAGTTGCCAGTCTTTAAAAAGCAGAGTTTCACATGAAAATCGGAATTTCTGGCTTCTCTTGAAAGAAATCCGTCAGAGTGACGATGCCTGGTCCTCCCTTCGGGCGGCAGCAGATGGCTGGGCTGAATGGATGGGGACGAGCTTCCCGCCCTGTCCCAGGGCTTGGCTGAGGGTCCTTGCTGTTCATTATTGGCCTGACGCGTCCTTTTCTGGTTTTGTTTGTGGAGTTAAAAGGGGGCTGTTTTCCACGCCTCCCGCCAGAGTGGCTGGGCACCTGGCCTGTCCCCTTCCTTGGCCTTCCCTGCCTGGCCCTCGGACGCTTTGGGGGTCGGGCCCCCGGCTTCAGACTCCCTAGACGTCTGCTGAGACCCCTCGCCGCCCAGGTCTCCGGAGGATGGCTCCGGAAGCTTCAGGAGGTGGTAGCCGGCCATCCCTGAGCATTCTGCTAGTGCCCGGCCACGTGGGTTTCACGGAGGAGCCCACTGGGCCCTCAGCACCCCTGAAGGGGGCCCTGGAGGAGGAAACAGGCCTGGAGGGCGAGTGGCAGAGGCGGGTCTGTGCCGGCTTCCTCACCGAGCCTGTGTTTACTCACTGCTGTGGGGTATTTCAACTATTCACGTCTTTCTTCCTTTTAAGCCGAGGGGCCTCCTGTTTAGAAGAATGTTGCCCAGAAGCCTGGGAGATAAGGTGACAGGGGCAGCGGGGACAGGGCTGCGAGGGTGGGTTTGGGGCTGGGAGCCGCACCTCTTTGAATGCGTGGGGTCTGGAAGCCGTCACTCTCGGGTCCCAGTCCCTAGCGTTGCAGCCAGCACAGGTCGGGCCCAGATAAGCTAAGTGAGAGTCCCGGCTTATCCAGCCGGCCGCACAGTGAGGACGAGAGCCCGAATCCTCCCTGCCCTCCACGCCACCTCTCCACGTCTCCCCACGCCCACGGGGGCCGTCCTGTTCTGTATCCCCAGAACTGGGCACGGGGCCTGCCAGGTAGGAAACCTCACAAGGCGACCAGGGAGCCCACATCTGACCCCCCACAACTCGCATCCCTTTGTCCAGTTTGTAAATGGATGCTCTGCAGGCCGCCGTGCGTGACTCTCGTGTGAGTGTTTTGTTTGGCCGGCATGACACGAAAAAAGTTCGCATAGTGTCCGATGGTTCTAGAAAGACCGGAAGGTTCTAGCTGCGTGGCCCAATGTGGTGGCCATCGGCGACACGTGACCATTAGCACGTGAAATGGGGCGGGTCCAAACTGAGATGTAAAATACGCAAAGGGTTTCGAAAGCTCGCTGTGAGAGAATGTAAGATATCGGGGAATTTTTTATACTGATGACTTGTTGAAATAATATTTTGGATATACTGGGTTAAATAAAATATATGAAAATTCACTTCACTTGTTTTGTTCTACTTTTCTATTTAAAATTCCATGCCCTGCCCGGCTGGTGTTGGTTAGTGGTTGAGTGTCAACCTGTGAACCAAGAGGTCACGGTTCGATTGGTGGCTAGGGCACCTGCCTGGGTTTGGGGCTCGATCCCCAGTGGGGGGCGTGCAGGAGGCAGCCGATCAATGATTCTCTCTCATCATTGATGTTCCTATCCCTCTCCCTCTCTGAAATCAATAAAAATATATTAAAAAAAAAAATTCCACGCCCTGTGGCTCCCATTATATTCAATGGGCCAGTGGTGCTCTAGGCACCCCAGGCCCATGGCGCCGAGTGTGGGTGCTGAGTGAGGGCGCCCCTCCTCGACACGGCCCCTCCCCCCACTATGCACTTACTGGCTGCCTCACCCACTGGGGTTACCTTTTTGGTCCTACAGACAGGAGCATTTTGTGGCCGGTGTGTGAGTCCTCCGTGAGCTTGGGATTCTCGATAAAACCACTCCATCTTCCCCAACAATCCTCCAAATATTTGAAGATAAGGATCCCCCCTCCCTGACCCCAGTCAGGACTCACCACCCCTGTTCCGTTACCGACTCCTCCCGCAGCTGGCTTTTTAGTTGGGTCCCTTGTCACTGGAGGGAGTGAAAGGGCTTGGGCTTTGGGGTCCCAACAGGGCTGGTCCCACGGTTGACCCTGACTCTCAGCGCGCTCTCTGAACTTGAACTTCCTCCACTGCCCCCTCCATGGCTAAGGCGAGGAGCGACGTCCCTCTCCTGTCCCCACCTCTAATGTGCAGCTATCACGGTGGTGCCCAGATGGAGGGTCCCGGATGGAGGTGGTAGGGACCCACGGGGTGACCCCAGAGGTGACCTTGCTGGGGTTCTCCCCACCCCTGGCCGCTCCAGGAGCCAGCGAGGCACAGACATGAGAAGGACAGAGGGCTGTTTTCAGAAACCCTTCTGCAGGGCGGGGGAGCTCTTTACTGAGGTGATGAGGGCGTCTAGTTGTCAGGCATCATGACGAGGCGGGGGACCTTCGCCGTGGTCAGATAGGGGGACAGGGCGGAGCTGGCGTAACTCACGCTGTTGGGGCCAGTGGTGGGCGTGTTGATGGGGCTGGCGGCGGAGGGCGGGGAGAGGGTGGTCAGCACCACACCCCCCTCATCCAGGGAGCGCTTGTAGGGGACCGGAGCGTCATTGCGGAGGTCCTGGAAGGCCAGGTAGGCCTGGAATATCTGTGGGCAGAGAAGGGGCGCTGAAGGCTGGGCCGGAGAAAGAGGGACGGGGCCTGGCCTGGCCTGGGAGGGAGACGCAGGGCGCGGCTGTGCCCACTGCTCACTAGCCACCCAGCTCAGCAGCCACCCACACAAGGCCTCAGGCAGGCGGGCGTCTGCTCTCCGATTTGCCTGGGAGCCAGGGAAGGGGCCAGGGAGGCCCAGGGAGCCGCGTGAGCGGGAGGATGGTCCAGCCCTCCCCCCTGCCCCGCAGAGGGTGCCCGTGAGGGGCTCATCCTCACCCAGATGGGGACGGAGAAGAAAGCGAAGGCGACGGAGGCCTTGGCGCTGCTGTTCCCCAGGAGGAACTGTTTGGGCGGCGAACGGTGCCACTGGTTGGCCAGGAAGCAGAAACCCAGGAACCAGGTGCCTGCCCAGAGGACTGGGGGCGCAGGAGAGAAGAAAGTGGGGGGGGAGAGGTTCAGGGAGGGCTGCTGGGCCTGGAAAGGGCCTCTCCCTCCAGCCTCTGTAAGATGTGCTGCTGGAGTGGAGCTGCACTGCCCACGGCCACAGGTGGCTGTTCACATTTCAATCAGTTCAAATAAAATGCAAAATAATTCAGCTCCGCCCGGCCAGTGTGGCTCAGTGGTTTGAGCATCGCCCCACGAACCAGGAGGTCTCGGTTCGATTCCAGGTCAAGGGCACAGGCCCAGGTTTTGGGCTTGATCCCCAGTAGGGGGCATGCAGGGGGCAGCCGATCAATGATTCTCATCATTGATGTTTCTATCTCTCTCCCTCTCCCCTCTTCTCTGAAATCAATAAAAACATATTTTTTTAAATATATTTTATTGATTTTTTACAGAGAGGAAGGGAGAGGGATAGAGAGTTAGAAACATCGATGAGAGAGAAACATCGATCAGCCGCCTCCTGCACACTCCCTACTGGGGTTGTGCCCGCAACCAAGGCACATGCCCTTGACTGGAATCGAACCTGGGACCCTTCAGTCCGCAGGCCGACGCTCTATCCACTGAGCCAAACCGGTCAGGGCAATAAAAACATATTTTTAAAAAATTAAAAAAAAAAAAAAAATTCAGCCCCAGGGTCCCCCTTCAAGAGCCGGTGGCTCCTGTATGGGAAGCGCAGGTACCAAACGTCCCCCCCTCACAGGAGGTTCTCTCGGAGGGCATGGACTCAGTGCCCACCGAGGGCCCTCCCAGCCCTGCGATGCTGGGACTGGCCCTGAGCAGAAGAGGAGGAGGAGGAGGAGGAGGAGGAGGGGAGGAGGGAGGGGAGCAGAGGGCGGTTTCTAGAATTGGCCCAGGGATCAGAAGAACTGACCCTTACGTTGAGTCTAAAGGACAGAGTAATAATTCCCAGGGGAGGGAACTGCAGGTGCCAGTGAGCGTGAGAAGGGAGGGACAGCGCTTTGGGTTCCCCGTGGCCGGCTGGGCAGGGGCGGGCGGGGGGGCTGTGGGCGGTGGCCCCGGCTCACCGGCCAGGATGAAGTCCAGGAGCTGGAAGGCCGTCCGGAAGCGGGTGCAGGCGATGTGGCCCTCGTGGGCGTCCAGGGCCAGGAAGGCCAGGCAGCTGAGCAGGGCCAGGAAGCCGGCCCCCACGGCAAAGCTGCAGGCCACGTTGTTGCTGTTGAGGACACAGCGGAGCTGCGAAGAGTCCGTCTTGTTCTGGTAGCCGTCGGTCAGCAGGGAGGAGAAGACGATGAGGGCGAAGATCTGTGGATGCGGGGGCGGGTCCCAGGGCCCTGAGTGGCGCTCAGCCTCTCCCCAAACCCTCCTGTGCCCCCCTGGGCTCCCCATCTGGAGGCCGGACCCTGCCATCCACCCGGGGGCAGTTCTGGCCCCTCCCTCGCGCCCAGTCCTCTGAGCCTCCACGCCCTGTGCCTGCTGTTGGGCCTCAACCACCTGCCCATCCTCCCAGCTCCGGCCTCCTCTCCCCCTGGGCCCTCGCCACAGCCCCTGTGAGGCCCAGCCTGGTCTGTGCTCCCCCCACTCACCTGGCCTCACCTGCTCCCCTCCCGTCACCCCAAGCTGGTACCTTGCCACCAAACCCAGGTGCCAAATCAAATGCTTCGCCCAGCGCCCGCCCGGACACAGCAGCAGCTCAGTGTTGGCGGCTCGATGATTCTCTGCCTCCAGCTCTTACCGCGGCCTGCAACTCCCTCCTCCCGTCCAGCCTGGCTAATCCCTATTCAGTTTTTATTTTTTTATTTTTATTTTTTTAAATATATATTTTATTGATTTTTCTACAGAGAGGAAGGGAGAGGGACAGAGAGCTAGAAACATCAATGAGAGAGAAACATCACAAGGTACATGCCCTTGACTGGAATCGAACCTGGGACCCTTCAGTCCGCAGGCTGACGCTCTATCCACTGAGCCAAACCGGTTAGGGCCCTATTCAGTTTTTAAAATAAATTTACGAGATGTTCCCAAAATACAGACAAGTGTGGAGAGAGATGTCACCAGCACCCGGGACCTAACAAACAGGAACATGTTCTTTCTTTTTCTGGTTTGTTTAGCACAATGGTCTGCGTCCACGCTCGTCTTCTGCGAGGTGTTTATTAAGCGCCACTGGAGTGCTCCCCACGCCCCAGCCTGTGCCATCCTTACAGCCACCCCGGATGTGGGTCCTTCCAACAGCCCGATTCTCAGGTGATGGAACTGAGGCACCCAAAGCCACCCAGTTAGCAGGGGGCCGTGCTGGGTTCGGACCGAGCTGTCTGGCGCCCGAGTCTGCCTCAGCCCCCTGCTCTACGGCCTCCAGCCGGACCAGGTGCCTGAGGGCAGAGGTTCCTCTCAATGCCACTCAGTGAAAACTCTAAGTCCCGATTATTTGTCCCAGACAGTCGCACTGCAGCGTGGGGAGGTCCGCACCCAATATGGAAGGAACCGGGGCGCTATGGGGTGGGCGCTATGGGGTTGGGGGCGGATCGATCCAGGAAGGCGGCCTGGATGAGGCGATGGCTGTGAGGAGTGACGCAGACTGGGAAAGGCGGGGGTGGGGGGGGATGGGGACATTGCCAGGGGGGGCAATAGGGAGCCACAGCAGGGCGCTGGGTAGCGGAGAGGCCGGGGCAGCTCCGGGTGCATGAAGACCCCTTTGGGGCCGTGTAGAGATGGACTGGAGGGGGTGAGAGTAGAGATTGCAGGCTGGGAGGTGCCTGGGGCCTGGGGTCAGGAGGAAATAGAATGAGATGTGAACTGCATCTTAAAGAATGAGGACTTTTCCAGGCAGACAGAGGAGGAAGGGCATTCCAGGCGGGACGAACCGTGTGTGCTCAAGCCAGCTGCTGCAGAGCGGGGCCCTTCAGGGACTGGAGAGAAATTGCATAAGAAGGAGCCGGTGTGAGGAGGCTGGAAAAGTGGGCGGGGGCCCAGGCTCAAAGGTTGAACACCAGGCGGAGGGATCTGGTACTGGGAGCCGTGGAAAGTGAAACTTCTTACTTGGATTTGATTACATGCAGGGAGAGGTTCTGAGCAGAGGATGGCCAGGGCCAGAGCCGGGAGTTAGCGCAAATCCGCAGGGTCGTGATGGTTCGCAGGGCGCGAGGCAAGAAGCCTACAGATCAGAGACCGGTGGGAAGGCCCAGGCACGAATGCCGAGGACTGAGCTGAGGTGGGGGCTCTGAGGAATCCAGTGATAGTTAGGACCTAAATCAGGAGTTGGGGATTGACTGACGTGGCAGTGCTGGCTGGGACCAGAGCCAGGGGAGGGTGGGGTAGGGGAGTCGATTTAAAAAAAAAGTTTTTATTGTTTTCAGAGAGGAAGGGAGGAAGGGAGAGGGAGAGAGAGAGACAGAGAGAGAGAGAGAGAGAGAGAGAGAGAGAGAAACATCAATGAGGAGAGAGAATCATTGATCAGCTGCCTCCTGCACGCCCCCTACTTGGGATGGAGCCCACAACCCCGGCATGTGCCCTGACCGGGAATCAAACTGGGGACCTCCTGGTTCATTGGTCGACGTTCGACCACTGAGCCACACCAGCCGGGAGGGGGAATCCGTTTGGATTTGAACTCCTTCTGGGCAGGTCCACGGGGGGACCCTTCTATCCTGAGCACCAAGCACCAGCATGCACCTCAGCCAATGTGTGTGAGAAAGGGAATGACCTTGGGCCTTTCTTCTGTGCTCTCGCCCTGACCTTCAGAGTGGGGACTAGGGAGGCAACGGATGGACCCCCGAACTCTCAGCCTCTGTTCCTCCTCTCCAAGCCTTTGTCTTGCCTTCTCTGAATAATAATAACGACAACAATCATGACAACAGTGAGTCCCCCTTTCTGTCCGGAGCGGCGGCACTGACTGAGGGTGTCTGCCTCCATCTGCTTCAGGATGGAGAACCGAGTCCATAAGGGGCGTCTTGCCTGATGGTCCGGGGCAGAGCCAGGTCAAGGACCAGCAGGCCCATCCATCATCTCGGAGCCTGTATCCGTGTTACCTGCCTCACCCCCCCGAAGGCTCCCGCCAGCCCCACACGCTAGCTGTTACCGAG
>NW_005877180.1:0-8942 GCF_000147115.1 Myotis lucifugus
TTTCTTCTTCCGCTGGAGTCATTTCTAGATTTCTTTCTTCTGTGTCACTGATTTTTTTCTCCACCTGGGCTGGGGTATTTCTTCAGCTTGCTAGTTCATTTTTCATCTCATTTATTGAGTATTTTTCAGAATTTCTGTTTGGTTCTTTTTATAGTTTCAGTCTTGTTGGTTAAGTAATACTTTTGATTGTTGATTTTATTTTTGAGCTCACTGATTTGCTTTTCTGAATTTTCTTGTATCTTGGTGAGGTTTTATTTTATTTTTTTTTATCTGCAAGTTTGGATTCTCTCATGTAAAGCACAGAATCCCATGTCTTTAAGTTTAATTTCTGTTGGTTTAGCATTTTCTTCCTCAATTCGCTTGTTGCCTTGGTTATTCATTGTGCTTGGTGAATTATGTTTTTGGGCATTTGTGGCAAAGAAAACTTCTTTCTTTTTCTTCTTTTCCTCCTACTCCTCTTCTTTCCTCCTCCTTCCTTTTCTTTTTTCATTTTTTTAAAAAAATACTATTATTGGTTTTAGAGAGAAAAAGGTAGAGGGATAGAGAGATAGAATCACTGATGAGAGAGAAACATAGATCGGCTGCCTTTTCTGCATGCCCGCCACTAGGGATCAAGCCTGCAACCCAGGCATATGCCCGGACCGGGAATTGAGCTGTGACCTCGTGGTTCGTGGACTAATGCTCAACCCCTGAGCCACCCGACCCAGGCTTCTTCTTATTTATTTATTTATTTATTTTTAGTATTTGTCGTCATTGTTTAGCAGGTAGATAAATATGTAGAGGTCTTACTTTTTCCAATCAGTAATGTAGAATCACAAGTTTGTTGTTTCTATTATCTGTCCTGCTGGGCTTGAGGGATTTCTATGGGAAGGTTTGACGTTGGCTATGGAAATTGCCCTGTATTCCCCGAGGAGGCAGGTGTACCCTTTATGCCTCTGTTGCCTTGGTCTTGGGCACTACTCCCGAGGATGGGAGGTGGTGAGCTATAGGTCTCCTGTGTTCTCAGTGCTGCCTTCCTTCAGTCAGAAGCCACAGGCAGAGTTGCTCTGAGTTGACTGAGTTGCCTCTACCAAGCTGCTCCACGTTGGCATTGGGTTTGGGAGGGGTGGGTAGGAGGAAGCAGGTTCACATGTCTGTGACTCTGTTTTCTCCAGCAGGTTTAGCCACAACTAGGTCAGACCCTTCGGCTGGAAAGTTTTTTTTCAGCCCATTTATTATCTGCTCATTAAGGATTTTACTCCTGTGAAGGTTATAGGGGAACGGGGTGGGCGGGTTCCCATGTCTGCAGAACCCTGACTCCAGTGATTATGGGCTATGGAATGTTGCGACCCTTTGTACTCTGGACTGCACATAGCTTTTGTCTCTGTTTGCTCAGATACACATACCTTCAGAATTCTCGATGTGCCAATGCTCAGAGGTGTTTACGCCTTGAGAGAGAATCCTTGGCTGAAGTAGAGCAGTTCAACTTGTTGTAACTTCAAGGGGAGAGACACGAAGGTCCTGTCGTGCCATCTGATGCTCACGTCACTCTTTGAGACTTAGAATTTTACTAGCTATCACGATAGTAAAATACAGGACTCAATGCATGAAGTTTGGTTTTTAATTACTAAGCAACTAACAGGAGGTTTACATAGTATCTAATTTAGATCCACCACCAAAAATGACTGAGTTAGTATCTGAATTCTGGTAAATTGACTAAATCTAAGAGTTACAAGGTTTACTATATCTTATTTTTTGGCTATAAAGCAAATGAAACTTACCACTCTCCAGAAGCTATCCAGGGTCAAGTGTAAGCACATAAAAAGGCAGAAACACATACACATATATGGTAAAGGAGGATGTTTTGCTACTATAAAATAGTTTCTCTTAACTCAAGAAAATGCAAGCCTTGTTAAGGTTTAGAATATTTCCATTGATATTTGTAGCCAGCTTAGGGTTTGCAATTGATGAAAGAATGAGTTTTGTTTCAATATAAATGTTGGTTGATAATTTGCTTATGTTGAGGGGAAAGCTATGAGTAAAATGACAAAGATGTATATTGGAACTTAAATAATTCATCATTTGTGTGAGTGACTCCTTTGTTGAACCAGATTATAGTTTTTGAATATTGGAAGAATATTTCTTCAATTATTGTGTGTGTGTTATTCACAGGGAAAATGTTGACCTATCACTTAGGCATATACTAGTATATTGGCCTAACCGTAGGAATTTACAACATGGTGACTGGCTTTCAGTGAGCATGTGAGAGATATTTTGAAACCTAATTATAAAAATGTCATTCCATTGTTTTGCCATATTCTGATCATTAGAAGATCTAGCCAACACTCCAGGGAAAGAAGTTTTACAGGAAAGAGATACCAGGAGGGAGAATCATTGGGAGCTATCCTAAAGGCTGCCACCACAGGTATAAAACCTAGCAGACTGCTTTCCTTGTTATATCCCTTATCACATTGAAAGACATGGTAAGCAGAAAACCCTGAAAGCCATATTCCCTCTTTTGTTCCTTAAACTTACTCAATCACAAGGTGAAATGGACTCTGATTTATAAACATCTATAAAATATGTCCTATTTATTTCATCACCATTGCTACTGTCCTAGCTCAGATTTTCATTCTTTCGTGTTTGGATTACTTTTTAGTCATCCTTATTATAGTTTCTTCAGTTCCTCTTTCCATGCAATTAATATTAGTATTGGACACTGGTTGTTGCCCAGTTCCCCTCCTACCCCCGGCTTTTATATAGCTTGTGGGACTGATTCATTTGATCCTAGTGTTGAACACTATCTGGACATGGTAGACATGCACATTTTCAACTGAATAATTAGGCATTAGAGGCAGAGTCAGAGTCAGTACTAAGAACTCCTTAACTATCCCAATGACCCTGAATGTTCCTCATGTTTTTCCTGGATTATTGGATTTTTTCTCCCCCTGGGAAAAGTATTGAATCTATCTTTTTTTCTCTAGTAATTCAGAGCCTCTTCTCTTTATCTTTCTTTCTGAGTTCCAGTCTTTACCTGCTACTTTTTGATCACTGATCTTGACTTCTTCCTTTCTCTTTGGGTCACCTACATCATTTGACATAGAAGAAATAAGGAATTGCCAAATGTATAATTAATAAGCAAGTATTCATAAGCTTTTTTATATAAAAATGAATAAAAGCTATTACATAGTTTCACTATGAAAACAAAATAAAATGTTTTTCTGAAAGGTGCAGTAAGCTCAAATCTTATTTTCTTTGCATAAAAGTGCTTTCCAGTACACATCTGCTATTTGTTGAGGTTAGAGTAACATCAGTAACACTAGCTGTTTAACTACCACCAAGACTTTTTCTTCTTTTATTATTATTAACTCTTATGGTGGTTTGAATCTTTTTTTATCTAGCTAACAAACTGCATTTATTAAAATAGTACAATAATAAATTATTTCCACTTGTTTTTAATCAAATAAAACTAAATGTCAGCTGGAGCATCTTAAGCTAACACATGAGACCTTTGACTTACCTGCAATGAGTTGAAAATAAATGTAAAATAAAATATAGCAGAATCATGGATAATATCTAACTTATATTTGGTACGCTGATCTTGAGTGAAACAATAATTTCCTTTGCATTACTTGAAATACTAAGGAAGTGGTAAGCATATCATGGTGAAACATGGTGTAAGGAACCCTGGTTTGAGAACTCCTGGTGTAGATTTTATACATATCATTGTTACTGTTGTAATTAGCCAGTTATGAATACTAGAAGGCAAAGGGGAGACCAGACATTATAAGCATGGCCACCTGGGCAGCTTCATCAGGAAGCTGCAACTTCATACTCCTCAGGGGACCACAGGTCCATTCCCCGCAGAGCAGACCACCGGGGTAAAGGACTGGACAAAAGGGAAGATGGTCACATGCAAAGTCACGTGGGGATGATGAAGGGAAGGTATGGCCTGTCAGGCTAGCCTGGGAACAGTTGGCCAGAGGGCGAGAAGCCACTGCAGCAGGCACAGTTCGAGAATACATAATTCCCAGACACAAGAATTCTCTCTTGTGCCTTTCTTATTCCTCTGGCTATGTTCCTGTGTCCCTGCCCTTGCCAGTGTTCCCTCCAACGCCATGCGGCCCGAGCAGCCACAGGGCTGATGGCCATGCAGACCCCACACACTGTGGACTGCAGATGGAAGCACAAGCTAAGCTAGTCTGATGCTGTACCGGACTGTGCACGTGTGGAACCGAAGCCCTGAGCAACGGCTTTCCTCCTAGCCCTGGGGAGGACCCAGCTGGACCTTGGAAACTCAGGAGCTTAATTCCACACAAATAAATGCCACTCATTCTCCCGTGTGAGTCTCAGGAAACTCCTTTTCTGTCACATTGCAAAAAGCCCACTTCCATTGGGACACAGAGTCCTCCCCACTGATAGCAGAATCATCATCAGCATTTTTAAATTAGAAAGACTGAGGGATTCCTTGAGCACCATTTAATATTGTTAGATTTTCTAGTAGCTACTAATTTAAAAAAAACTGCAAAAAGATTGAGTAGCTATATGAAGTCCCTTTCTCTACTGATAAACTTTTAAATGGTCAATTTAACTTGTTCAAAGTTAATCTAATTATTAAAAACAGGTAATACTTAATACCTCATAGCCTTCTGTGCTTCTTTTACTTTAAGGGCAGGGGCGGGGGGGGGGTGCGGGAGACAGTCATGTTTTTATACTCCCCTAACAAAAAAGGGTGGAGCCTCAGACAGCTGGCCCTTCATTTGTCCCAATGTGCCATGTAATTGGTTTTGATTTCCCTGTAAGGAGTCATTGAAAATTGGGGAAGCACTATCTTAAGTATCCATTTCTCCCTTACAAGGAACAATCACAATAAGCAGTTCCTTGGCATTTTTCTAGAAATAGTCGATGCATATGTAAACATGTGTCTCTATATGTCATTTTTTTATATATGGTAATTTAAACATGTATCCTCGATGTATTCTGCTTCTGGAAACATTCCCTGTTAGTACATACAGTGCCACTCTATGTGTGTGGGTTTTTCTGGGGGAGGGAGCTGCATTGTTGCTTATTAAATAAATATAATTTTTATTTATAAATGGTAAATTTTTAAGGTTTATTAATATCTGCTTAAAATAGGCGTGCGTTCTTTATGTGATATCTACTTTAACAAAACAACATTTTAAACTCCTTAAAATTGCAATGGTTTATGTCACTGGTGGTCACTTTATGCTCTTGAGGTTTTCCTACATATCAATTTTCTGTCCTTGGCTGAACTATTGTGTTTCTAACTGGGCTTTTATTGTAGAAACAGAATGTTTTTGATCAGACTGTATTTACATGACAGCCTGGAATTGTGGCATTTTGTTAAATACATAGTTCATATTTAAAATATTGTCTAAATATTTATTCACATGATGGATTACTGTGGCTCAGAAAAGGCAGTTATAACCTATTAAGTAAATAATTTTAGTTTTAAAAAAATGCGAAAGGCTTTGAAGGGGTCATAATGATTTCTCAGTTGTTAGAAACAGCCATTGAACACCCCTGCTTTTTTCTCTAAGTGGTATTTTAATTCTTAAGTGTTTAAGCAACAAGATAAAACAGAGTGGGGAAAAACAAAGGAAAAAAGTAAACCAGTTGCCTGCAGGTAGTAGGTTTTCTTCCTTCTTTCCCATGTTCAGTTACCGTCTCTCCATCATGAAAAAAACAAATAGACAAACAAAATTACAGCCAAGCAAACAAAACAATACTATTGCAGAAAAATTTTTAAGGTTTCTGGAGGCTAAAGCAAAACTTCAAAATATATAATTGAAACAGCAAAAACATTTAAAAGAGGTAGATGTATTTCACTCAAGTTTGAAAGGTTTTCATAATAAATTACTGTTTGACTTAAGTTTGATCTTTGTGAAACTTGTGTATATGAAATATTTTCTTATTTTTAAATGAGTTTGAAAACTGGGCAGTTAATGCTGCTTCTGTTTTTTGTGGTTTTTTGTTTTTTTTCAAAAACAGAGACAAGGTTTCTTGGTATTGTTAATTAATTTAAACATATGTTTGTGTACGTGTGTTCATATTGTTTTCTGTTTTTCAATCAGATGGCACCAAATCCTTTTATTTATAATCCAAAGATCGTTTGAACTTTACAACCTTTTGTATTTATTTAAGATTAATTTGTTATTTCTAAAGAAAATAAGGAAAATATTTTTGTGTGTATTTTTTAATGCCCTACTCAGTTCATCTGCCCATTGTAGATCTGTGATTGTAACATCTTTGACAAGCAAATTAGACCATAGAAAGAGCATCCAATGTGGAGCTTGGGCCTCTTGGTGCTACTGTTGCTGAAGGATTGGGTGGGTGGAATGCCTCCATTGCTGGTGGGAGTGGGGTTCTTGTGATATCTTGAGAAAAGGAATCTTCTAAGACTCCCGCAGGAGAATGAGTGGTTTTTATTTGTGTGGAGTAACATTCCTCAGTTTGCAAAGTCCCATGTCTCTGAAACTAGTTCTGGAAAATACGCAGCTGGGGCTTCGATAAAACTAGAAGCAAGGCCATTGTCCAGAGTTTCCGTTCCATGGTGGAGTGGAGTCCAGTGTAGCATCAGCCTCGCTTCAGTCCATCAGTCCATTGTGTGGGTGGATGCAGGGGAGCATGCCCCCAGCTACAGGAGAGCCAGGAGCCCAGCATGCAAGACAGAGAGAGGGGGAGAGAAAGAGAGAAAGAGAGTGAGAGAGAGAGAGAGAGAGAGAGAGAGAACATTTTTATTCAGGAATTAAGAGTTAAGTATCTCAGATTTCATGTCCTGGCAGTGGCCACGCCTATTCTGGTGTGACTGACAGTTAAGCATCTTCCTGTGTCCCAGACCTTACTGGGAGAAAGGTTTAAGTTGGTGGTGTGTGGGCCGGCTAAATAGCCATCTCAGAAGAGAATTTGAATTTATTTAAGGAAAAGGGGATGGAGGATGATGATAACCAAAGGGAAGGGCTACACAGCACTGAGTCAAAGGGTATTGGGTCGGCGATGGCAGCAAAAATGTACTTAGTACAGTGACACAAGGAAGGGCATCGAAGAAGCAACAGGAGAGCCTTGGCTGGGCTGCTTTGGCTCACTGGGAAGTCAGAGAAAAGGGGGCCTTGGAGACAGGTTTTGGGGGCTCGCCCGGGACAAGCTGTCACTTCCCATTGCTCCCCTGGTTGCAAGCCTTAGGGTTGGGGGACATGTGCCTGTGGGAAATGGCAGGGGCATGATCCTTGGAGGGAGAGTGCTCACTGGGTCGTTTGTCCTGAGCATATTTTTTCTCTCTTGCAGGTGGAAATCTTAGAAGAGGTCTCAGGGGAGGGTCTCAATAGAATATTCATCAGCTTTCCAGGTGTGTTCTTTCAGGATTGTGGTCTCCACTGATTGTTTCATGCCTCAGAGGGGTTTATTAGTCAATATAGCTGGTCCTGAGGCAGCCACAGCATCACTTGCCTGGTTTTGCTGCTTTTCTGGGCCTGGAGCCTGGAGCTGGAATACAACCAAGGCCTAGATGTTATCTTTAGGGAGGAAAAGACCAGGGGGTTTAAACTGCCTGACCAGTGATATGAAAGACCAGGGGTCTGAACCACATGGCTGGTGATATGCTAGGGGAGGATAGGCTACCCTGGGGGTGAGGTTCTTGTTTTCCCAGTTTTGCCCCTTGCTAGCATCCGGGGCTTTCTGCCTGGGTGAGGTTCTGTACCTGGCCCACCGTCCTTGCTCTGCTCTTGTCTAATACTGGGCATGCATCTCAATTGTAGCTTCCCTTTGCTCTTTTCCAGTTTTTAATTAGTAACCAGGTTATTGCAATGGTATCACTACCTTCTGCAAATATAACTTAAAAACAAGTCTTTCTGTTCAGTGAGGGGTCATGTTCAGACTCAAGTTCTTTACTTCAGTGTGCAAGGGAAAAAATAGCTTCTCATCATAAAGAAAATTATAATCTCAGTAGAAAAATGTGCCTGTCTAAATTGAAGCTGAAAGTAAAAGATATTAGGAAACTCACGCACACAATTCTATTACTTTTAAGATCTAAAAATAAAATTTGAGTATAAAAGATAGTTTAGGCAAACAATTAGGGTAGCAGAAATCCAGTAAAGTAATCATTTTGATTATTGGTTCTCTGAAAACTTTGCTCTTTAAAATAACAATATAATTAAATCTAGTAACTGGTTATCTTACAATATGTCAACATGGCGAAAAGAATTGTTCTGAGATGATTGGTTTAACAATGTTTTTGCATTTCAACACTTACAGTTTAGTTACCTTACCTAGAACTCAAATAAAACACACACCTTTGGATTTCTATATATATATATATATATATATATATATATATATATATATATATATATATAAAGGTAAGGGAAGGTCTATTGGTCAGTTTTCAATTCATATTGTCATTTTGAATGCACACTCTACAGATGGTGGAGTTTTGACTGCCCATCAGAACCAATACCTTTGAGACAGCTGTTGCAGATAAACCTCTTTTACATGCTTTAGGTCAAGAGTAGTCAAACCTGTTCCAGCACCTGCTTTTGCATATGCAATGCTGTTATGTTGTCATTTCCATTAAACAAGAATCCATAACAGTCTCTGTGATTGTACAAAGGCCTGGAACGTCGCCTACGTGAAATGGAATCCAGCAAAAAGACAACCGTGATTTCTGTTGTATAGTTTCTATTTGGGGCTTTGTTTCTGGAAGGCTGCCCATAATTCAGAGGGAGGATAGAGAGGCAAGTTTATGTTTGGAAACAAGAACAGGGAAGGTGTTTGCTGTCATTGACTGTAGGGTAGTTGTGAAGTTTGACATGCCCATCAGCTACTGAATGCCACCTGGGGCCCCCTACACTGCATACCTCAGTTTTCATCATCTGGTGAGCCTGCAGCAGCATTTCCAGGCACCGGAGTCCACAACATGTCTACTTTGGTTTGGAACTGATTGATCC
>NW_005877181.1:0-8940 GCF_000147115.1 Myotis lucifugus
CCATTTATGCCATTTAATTTGTACTTCAGCTAGGTGATCCCAGCTGCCATCTCATATACTCCACTGTGGAGTAGTCATTCATCATTATTCACAGTTAGGTTCTCATGAGCCTAACTCATAAGAGCTGAACATTTTTGTCAACCGATCAATAGCTCTAACCTTGTTTTATGTGTGTTTCTGTTTAAAAGTACTTCGATTAATATATATTCTTAATTCATTAATATCGAGTTCACAGTAAACAGCACCATTACTTATCCCTGAGCAGAACTCATCTAACAAGTCTTTTCTCCACGGGGCACCTGACAGCCTTGTGCTTAGGAACATGAGACAGCACGTTAGTGTTGTACTACAGGACCATTTTAAACTATAAAACCAAGAAGAAAAAGCACAAATATTAAAGAAAAAGAAACCTGGCACCAAGTATATTGTGGAAAGGACACCTGTTGACAGGATGAGAGCAGGAACAATCAGGCAGAGTGTTACCTTGTTTGACCTTGGCTGGGAACATGCAGGTCAGGGGACTCGATGATGCTCTGTACATGTCCACAAATAACAAGGAAAGCGTTTTGATTATTGATTTGGGGTTACAAATAAATGTTAGCTAGTAGGTGGATATATACACACCACACACACACACACACACGCGCATATATGTATGTATATATATATATATATATATATATATATATACACATATACATATGCATTTTATATGCATACATATGTATGGATATATATGCATAGCATAGATATATACGTTTAATATAACCCTATATAATAAAAGCCTAATATGCAAATCAATCAAATAGCCAAACGACCAGCGGAATGACCGGTTGCTATAATATGCACTGACCACCAGGGGGCAAATGCTCAATGCAGAAGCTGCCCCCAGCCTGTAGGCCCCAGGCCAGCCAAGGCGGGTGCCAGTGGGATCACCCCGCCAGTCACCTCACAAATAGGCCCTGATCATCAGCCAGGCCTAGGGACCCTACCTATGCATGCATTTCATGCACCAGGCCTCTGGTGTTATTATAATTCTGGTACTTCTTTTTCAGTCAACATTTTGTTTCTCACTCTATCCATAGTGATATTTATAGATCCAGTATATTCATTTTTTTAAAAATATATTTTATTGATTTTTTACAGAGAGGAAGGGAGAGGAATAGAGAGTCAGAAACATCGATGAGAGAGAAACATCGATCAGCTGCCTCCTGCACACCCCCTGGATGTACCCACAACCAACGTACATGCCCTTGACCGGAATCGAACCCGGGACCCTTCAGTCCGCAGGCCAACGCTCCATCCACTGAGCCAAACCGGTCAGGGCTCCAGTCTATTCATTTTAATGAATGTGTAGTATCTTATTCTTGAACATTGTAACCTCTCCAATACTAATGGAATACACTCTATTGCAGGATATAAAACACCCTCATACACACAGATCATCTCTCTGTAGCAGTGCTTCACTAGAAACAATGGATCGAGTGAATATTTTTGTTATAAAAAGCTCTGAGTAAGTATTAAGTGTCACAGACCTAACAAAAGAGGGAAAACTTAAATCTGTATAAAAGGTTTTAAACTCCCACCCTTCACTGGATTCAGCTAAGTATGTTAATACATATTGCACACAGCTTTTAGCGATTAAAGCATTTAAAGTTTCATAAAGTTCATTTCATGGAGCACCTATAACTTTGATATGTGTCAGATATCAAAGATAAATAAGATATAATACCACCTTGGAATTCTAGTCTAACAGGGAAATGAACCAATATGTATGTAAACCAATGAATTTGGCTAAGTAGTATACATCCTATGATTTGGGGACTCTCATCTGGCAAAACTGTAAAAGATCAAGTAAAAGTAACAGGATTGGGAATTAGAGAAACCATTAGGAGAGCAGGCCTGAAACATAGATAGGGTTATATTAGACTGAGAGGACTTTATGAAGAAAGGTATGGAGGTGAAAAACAGCATGGCCCTAAACAGCATCTCAAATAATTTAGTGCGGTTGGAGTATAGTTGATGAGGCATGGGGTGGTGATGAGTGTAGAGGCTGAGAGGTAATGGAGAGCCAGAAGACAGAGAGCATTTTATACCATGATAATCCATCTGAAATTTATTCTATAGATAAAGGTGAGTTTGTGAAGGGTTTTCAAGCGTGGAAATGGCTTCAGACTTGGGTCTTATAAAGATTATGCTGGTGACAAAAAAAATATAAATAGATTGAAGAGGGTAGTAAGAGGAGGAGTCAGAAATACCAGTTAGGAGGTGATTACATTGGCCCAGGTGAGGGAAAATGAGGCCCTATTCTCTCCTGATGGAAATGCATTCAGTCTAATAGCATCCTCAAAGACTGAGGAGTATCAAGTGAACTTTATCAGTAGATCACTCATTTGTTACTTCTGCAAATGGTCCAGGCCACTATTCTTTCAAAATTACATCTCTCTATCAAACAGACACTTATCCATCTCCACAGGTGCAAACTTGACACCTCTATGGGCCGGGGCAAACATATCATCTCTAAGTTATCCTTCTTTTATTGCATCTTTTAAAGATTTATTTGGTCTTCATACTCAATTGCCTTTTCCCTCTTCCTCTCCTAAAGAGTAGGTGCTATTTCTTAATGCCCAGTTGACATCATTCAATTTAGGTTTAACTCTCCTCATCACCAAATATAAAAAAATAAAACTAAACATCAAGATAAAAGAAAACATATTTCTTCCTGAAATAACCACCAACCACGCTCAGATGGCAATGCCGATGATTCTCTTTCCTTTTTCTCTTTTGACATGTCTGCAACTATTATCTATTTGCAGGGCGGAAAAAAACATTCATTACCTTTTAGATGGGAGTTTTATACCTGGTCACACAATGAATAGAACTTTCTGGATAATGCTAGACTGGGCTCAGATCTCAGGGAATTTGAAACCAGAATTATCTTGGTTCTCATAAAAAAGAATGGTTTTTTTTCTCACCTCACTGACCTGGTCAATAATGCAACCCTTGGCAGGCAGAGGGTGGGGGGAGTGCACAAGAAATCTTTTGGAGGAAATTTGTATATTAAGTATATGATAATAAAGTTATAAAAAAATCCACCCTGCACTATAATCTAAAGCATGTATCACCAGGTCTCTTTTTTATATTTAACTTTTTAATAGATCCCAACACTCAATCACATATTGATGTTACCTACTTTATCATCAGAGCCGATCACGTAGTTCTTTACTTAACTGCTTCTTGTACCATTTTGACTGCAGCTTTAATTATGGTCTCTTGCAAATAAGAAATTCAGTTTATTTATAATCAGGTCACATGCTAATCTAATAGTTCAGCAGCCAAATTATGATCAGAGTCTAAACCCTATAATAGCCCAATGTAAAATGCTTTAATTGAATCACAAAGGAGAAAAGCTATAATCCTATAAATCAACCTCAGGAACTTGACATGCTGAGAATGCTTTTCTGGAACTTTTAATTGCATGACACAGCAGGCATCATAAATCTATAAAAAGGAATGTTTCCTATAAGCAATCATGTTATATAATTTAAAATGTCATGCAAGTAAGACGAGTTTTTGAGCCCACTGAATCACCCTTAGTAGTCAAAATAAAACCTTCTGGCTTGTACAAATGGCTGTGTGAGCAAAAGGATAAGTGGTTATCATACTTAAGTGGTGAAATATGCTGGTGATGATCTCAGCATCCCCAAATCAGTAGACAAAGAGATGGTCTTCAGAGCAAGACCTGGGTCGGAATCTCAGCTCTGCTACTTTCCAGCATGTTGCGTTGCATTTCTAGCATATTTTACCCTGTTCAGGCAGGACAAACCCTAAAATTTTCCTAAGAGCGATAATCTGGCAAAAAAGATAAAGTAGGGAAACTGTCTTAAGCTGTCCCTACGTGAAAAAATTTGCTGTCTTTTATTTATATTGCAGGTGTATTTTGGATGCCTTGATAGAAAATATGCTGGGTTACACAGTCAAACCATTTAAGCCATCCTGTGGTCATAGGCCTGAGCTATAACATTTTACCACCCAGAGGTGGGAGGTTGTGAAGATTACATTAGAGAATGTGCCCTGTGCCAGACATAGAGTACGAGTTCAACAAACTGTAGACCCCTTCCCTTTCCAATGCCCATCTATTCTCTCCTAGTCTTCAATTCATATCTCAGACAAGGCAATCATATCAGTGCTATATTTCACCCAAGGATCTTCTCTATTGTCAACCATCCATGTTGAAACTTGCAATACCAGTCACCAAGGAAACAGGATGACTGAGTATAAGGATTTCTTACTCTTTTGATGTAACTACTCAAGATTGTCAGAACTGAACATTAGTCTCTTAAATAAAGAATTGCACATCTGGGGCGGGGGGGAACCATATTAAGTTTTCTCTTGCTTCACTAGTAATTTGGAAAATTAGGGATTCCAATTTATTTTTTCATGTATTTCTACCAAATAAGCTAATAGCCTAACCCCGTGGTCAGCAAACTGAGGCTCGCGAGCCACATGCGGCTCTTTGGCCCCTTGAGTGTGGCTCTTCCTAAGCCCTAATTAAGTTAATAACAATGTACCTACCTATATAGTTTAAGTTTAAAAATTTGGCTCTCAAAAGAAATTTCAATCGTTGTACTGTTAATATTTGGCTCTGTTGACTAATGAATTTGCCGACCACTGGGCCTAACCCAATTATTGAATCATATTGAAAATGCTTTTCAAAGATGCTCAACAGTTACAAACAAAGGAAGGTATTGAATAGGCCCCTTTTTGAGTGTCTTTTTCCATAATTGTTTCATAATTAAACAATGATCTCTAATGCATGGATGATCTGTGAATTTCAACCCCTCAAACAATGTTCTAATGGGATTGGTCAAAACTGCATGACAGTCATTTCAAAGGTGGTCATCAGAGTTCTGATGTCATTGACAAACTGCACATACATCAAGACTTCTTTTGGCTCAATAACATATATCATGAATGTATGAATACACACATACATATGCACATTTTATGTGCAAAATATATAAAATATGTTTCATGAAACTGGCATGACCATTAGTGTAAAGGGTTAATGCCTTCTTAATTTTCTTCTAAAACATTTTTCTCCCTCCTTTTAGATACCTTTTTGTCCAGTTCCAATCTCACCTCCCCTTGGATAACCACTCTGTTAATAATACCCTTTTTCATGCTAAAAAGAATTTGTCTCTCTTGCCACTATGCTCCCACAGAAATTTGTAATTATCATTATGGCACTTAATCACATCATTTTATAATTGCTTACAGATCCTTATTCCCGCACAAGTTATGTTCTCTTTAAAAGGCTCATCCATTCACTATGTATTCACTTCATACTTTCTAAGGTGAGGACCCCTGCTGGGCACTAGTTCCTGAGTTCAAGGTGCTGAGAGTCTACTGGGAGATAAAATTGTTAAATTATTACGCAACTCATTATAAAAGTGCGATTCTAATTAGTGCCACTACTGTAAAAAAAACATTTTTTCTATGAATGCCTAACAAAGATAAATTCCACCTAGTTATAGGAATGAGGAAAGACTTCTCTGAATAAGAGACAATTGAGTAGAGATGTGAAGAATGGGTGGGGATTAAGTAGGCTAAGAGGGGAAAGAGGAACGAACTTCTTCCATATTAATTAGCTATGCTTATCAATGATTAAAATCCATATATATGTACACAGATTGGTGCAAAAATAGGTTTACAGTTGTCCATATGGAAAATAATGCAATAAGTTATACTAATAAAAGGGTAATATGCTAATTAGACTGGATAGACTGGATGTCTCCCGACGTCCTTCCAGACAAAGACACAGCAACTGTGAGGGCTGGCAGTGGCAGCAGCAGCTGGGTGATGGGGGCAGCACCTTCCCCTGATTGGCCCGGTCGCCTCCTGTAGAGGGAGGCCAGACTGCAGCTTAGGCATGGAGAGCCGGCCTAAGCCATCAGTAGGACATCCCCTGAGGGCTCCCAGACTGTGAGAGGGGGCAGGCCAGGCTGAGAGACCCCCCCTCCCGTGCATGAATTTTCATGCACCGGGCCTCTAGTTAATAAATAATAATACAAGAATAAACTGTTTTGAGTACTCACAACTGTTTACCTATTTTTGTCACACCCTATGTAAGCATATGTAGAGCTAAATGCACATGTATACATACACACATTATCATGGGGACATATGTGATCAGTTTGCTACAAATATTTTGAAATACAGAGTTTGCAGCAGACACATGCCCTTGGCCCTCTCTGTGTTCACCTGCATCTGTGGTGAGCAGTCCTCATGCACCGTGGCCACTTTCCATCTATAGCACACATCTCTCTCTCTCTTTAAAAAAATATTTATTGATTTCAGAGAGGAAGGTAGAGGAAGAGAGAGAGAAACATCAATGATGAGGGAATCATTGATCAGATGTCTTCTGCAAGCCCTGGGACTCAAACTGTGACTTCCTGGTTCATAGGTCAACACTCAACCACTGAGCCACCGCGGCTGGGCAAATACACATATCTCCTTACTTGTCGTCCCTGGGGTTTTCTCTAGCTTCCTAGGAGTTTGCAATACCAAGTCATGGCAGCCTTAAAAATGCTGGATTGAATGCTGCCCCCAAAGACAACCATCATCAAATGAATTGCAGTTGGTGGATAAATACCCTGCTTCTTGCTTCCTTCACTCTTGGTGGGATAATTCTGAAATGTGTTCTACCCAGTTCCTCAGAGGTCCCCAGTGGGATGGAGCCTAGCATGGTAACCTGCTCACTGCAGAACCCTTTACCATGTTCTCCACATTTCTGGTCTCACTACTCCCACATCCTCACTTCTGCTTCCTGGGATCAGTGTCCAGATAAACAATGTGCGCACAAGTCTTTGTTAGGGTACAATATGAGGCAAGACTCAAACTAAGAATCGAAGCTGACCACCTTTCAAATACAAATGTCTATAAACTACACTGGGAAATGTGTGTTTTCAGTACCCTGAACCTTGGCAGAACTATAATCACAACTGGTGCCAATCACTGATGAACCTTTGCAAGAGGATTTATTCCCACTGGCATGTTAACTTGGAAGATTGCCTTTCCTATCACATTCCAGTCAGAGTTGTGTTCCTGCTCCAAGGACCACTGAGCAGTCAGGGATCTCAACATGTGGAACTAGGACCTTCTTGCCGTGGCTCAGGCAGAGCCTGCGTAGGAAGGGCCGGGCTGGGGAAGAGTCAGTGGTAGGACGTGAAGTGTTTTTCCAAAGAGAGCTTTATTTTCCCCGAACATTTTTGTGTCATTTCATTTGTGAGGTTTGCCCCAGGTGGCTCTGGTCCCTAAGACTATAATTCTAAACTAGAGATTTCGGGGGGAAGATGAGGGACAGAAGGCACAAAAGTCCTGCTATGACGGAATTTCTTCCTGACATGATGAGCGTACGTTCAATGTGCTTACAGGATATTGACAACTTTTCCTGGGAAACCTTCTGTTTGTTAACCAAACAGGACACGTTGTGCTTTGCATATATATAGTTTGGGAAGGGGAGGTCTAGTACGGTAAAGTGAGCAAATCTTGAGTTTTCATAGAATTAAATTCAACATCGCTTGCGTGCCTGCCTTGTGCTCAGACACTTTCCCAAGCTACCTCATTTAATTTCTATACAAACCATTTGGTAGAGACATCACTGTCCCATAATACAGATGAAGAGCCCGACTTAGAAAAGTTGCCATAAGCCAACAATAGTAGTATCAGGAGTTGAACATAAGCCCAGGGCTCTTTCTAGCACTTCCTGGTTCAATAGATTTGAAGGTGTGTGATCCTGGGGAAAAATCAATAGCCAACATCATTGTTATATTTCTCCCAATATAGGCTCTTGGAAAATTGTTTCTCTTCTTAATTATTCCCTTTATCTTCTGGTGAAGATAATAACTCCTAAAATGGCATCTTACACAAAGATTCTTTAGTAAAACAAATGATATAATTTATTCTCTTGTATCCTTAATGTAGGACATAGCAGCATTGTATTTACAAATGTAAAACCTCCAATTTAGGACATCGTAGGCATAATGAAACCCAGTCACAAACCCCAGCTGATGATTAGGCACAGAAAATGAGTGCTATTCAACCATGAGCTGTGAATATCAATTCCCAACACACAATACAAATTTTCACCTAAATCATTGCAAACTGGTTCTTTCCCCTCCCTCTCTGCCCCCCAAATAGACTCCGAAGGTGGAAAAGAGATTAACTGTGTCCAAGTATTCTAATACACTAAGATTTATAATAACATGCTAAATGATTGCCACATCAAAAATAAACATCCTATTTATGAAGAAAAGTGTAGTATGCTCTGTAAAATTTCATGACAATAGATCTAACACAATGATATGTTATGCAGAATGGCGTTGTATCCTGTTTGCTCAGATACTCAGGCAGAATTTTCTAGAACTCAGATGTGATATTTATTTTTTTCCATATTCTTTAGTTGAGAATATGCAAGATCTCTGAGTCCCATGTGTGAAATCCTCTTCTTTACAGTTTCATTAATGTTGGAAATGTGAGGTAAAGCTTCCTGGAAATCTATTTTTAAAGCCCTCAATTCTTCTTTCATTTACAGAAACAGGTAGCAGATTGCTGCAGGGAGACCAAAATTAGAGGCGCTTTGCTTAGAGCGAAAGAAACCTACTGGCTTATCTGGTTAACCCTTTCTCTCTATTAAAAATAAACATGCTATAGATAATTAAGAGAACTGGTTAATGAGTACAATCTGTCAATAAATTAAGAAATTGGCAATTATCGGGCACAATTCTGTTTGGGATACTGCATCCTTGTATGTTAGGATATAACATTTGGCAAGTGAAAGAGCTAATCCATATTATGTATCTTTGTGGAAAGGGATTTGCTACCCAAAGTATTGGTTCCAGATGGCTAAGTATTTTTGATACGTCCTTGAAGACTCAT
>NW_005877182.1:0-8940 GCF_000147115.1 Myotis lucifugus
GGTGGGGGGGGCTCTGTGAGATCCGCGGGCGACCCCGTGCCCCGGGAAGCCCTGTTTCGGATGCAGCCTCGGCTTCAGAGCTGATGGCCGTCACTGCAGCGTGAGGCCGGAGTGCTGGAAGCAGCTTAAACCGCGGTTGGAGGCCGCTGGTGGGCGGTGAGGTCCGAAAGGTTGGCGACCGCTGGTTCAAACTGCTAACAGCAGGGACTGGCTGGTTCATGGAATCGGTGTGTCCACAGGGCAGCCTGCTGGGCAGCCAGAGGGACACACACTCCTGTTCCCTGAGGCTGTGTTGTTTGTTTGTTTGTTTGTTTTTACTCCTCCTCCGAGGACATTTTCCCAGTGATGTTTAGAGAGGAAGGGAGGGCGAGAGACAGAGAGAAACGTCGATGTGAGAGAGAGACATCCATTGGTTGCCTCCTGCACACGCCTGACCAGGGCCCTGGCTGGGGAGGAGCCTGCAACTGAGGTCTGTACCCTTGACTAGAATCGAACCCAGAGCCCTTCAGTCCACAGGCCGACACTCTATCCACTGAGGCACACTGGCCAGGGCACAGGGTTTTCACTGAGATAGACAAATGCTGGACTTCTGAGTTAACAGGGATCTGTAAAACTTTACGTGGAGACTATATACACGTGTGTATAAAGATAAACATACATGTGACACGTGTGTGTGTATATACACGCAATGCCATGTGCTTGGCTCCCAGGACAGAACTCGCAGAGGGAGGGAAACAGGCCATGCGGTGTGATGACAGTGGCCCCGGGAGTTTAATGTTCTTCCCTGAACGACGTGCGTTTTCACGTCCTGCCGTGTCTGAGCCCTGCCCCTGGTCCCCGTGGGGGCCTGTGTGTAGTCGTGACGTCGACTCACCTAGTTCACATTGTGTGTGTAGTCGGACTCAGAGCGGGTGTCAGAGTGAGAAGCGAGTTAATTGTGCGTCCTCTCCATGCCTTACGATGCCGCTGCAGCTGCGCCTGCAGGTGGACAGGACACCAGGTAACGCCTCCCCGCCACGTCCCTGCACGCCCCTCGCCCGACATTCCCGCTCATGACCTCCTCGGCCAGCGTCGCGCCCACCGCTCAGCGTGCTCGTCCCCGCGCTGCCGCATCCCTTTCGCTCTTTTCAAAACATGAACTGGTTTTGGTGACTTCGTGTCGGTCCATTTGTCATGGTCTCATCTCATGAGCGTCAGAACGGCATCCGGGTCCATCCACACGCATCGCGCTCGCGTGCGAACCTCCTCGGCTTCGCGGCGTCTCGGAGACGCGGCGGGGCCGCGGGAACGGCTCCTGAGCCGGAATGTTTTGTTCTCAGGGTGAAATGATCAACAACATAGAGAAGAACGTGATGAACGCGGCGGACTACGTGGAACACGCCAAGGAGGAGACGAAGAAAGCCATCAAGTATCAGAGCAAAGCGCGCAGGGTGAGTGGCCACGGGGGGCAGGCGTGTTTCCCCCGCGGGCCCGGCTGTGATCTGTGTCGGCTGACCTCAGGCGTCCCAGGAATAAACACGTCTTCGTGCTGCGTTGTTAAGCAGAAGCTGTTCTTTTGCTGAGAAGCCTGGGAGTTTGTGAGGTAAATTACGCTGAGAGCCCCTCCGCGTCTGAGTAATTCAGACCCTTCGCAGACGGCACCCCCCGCCCCCCGCTCCCTCCTCCAGGGCGGGCTCATCCCGGGTCCGCTGCCTCTCGGGTCCTTATTGGAAAGAAATAAACGAACGGGATTGGCCGTTCTCCTGAGACCCACGGGCTACACATTTCACGCAGTGAGCGCTGCGTTCTCCGCTGAGGCTGCCTGCTGACCCCGTGGTGGGGAAGGAGGAGGGTTTGACGGCCGAGAGGTGAGGTCCAGGAGTGTCCACACGGAACCTTTGTATCTGAACCTTAAACGTGTCGTGTGTGTGAGCCAGAGCCCTTCCAGGGAACACGGAGACGACGCAGTGCCCTTCCGACTCGGGGACGGAAGGCTGTGTGTGCCCGTGCGTGCGCACGTGAGTGTGTATGTGTGTGCACGTGTGTGCATGTGAGTGGGTATGTGTGTGCACGTGTGTGTGCGCGAGCGTGTGTGTGAGTGGGTATGTGTGTGCACGTGTGTGCATGTGAGTGGGTATGTGCGTGTACGCGTGCGAGTGTGTGCGAGTGTGTGTGCGCACGCGAGTGTGTATGTGTGTGCATATGTGTGTGCATGTGAGTGGGTATGTGTGTGCATGTGTGTGTGCGCGAGCGTGTGTGTGAGTGGGTATGTGTGTGCGCACGTGTATGTGCACGAGTGTGTGTGTGAGCGCGTGCATGCATGCAGCCATGTCAACCAAGGCCTTGGAATCGGGGTCGGGTCGTGCACAGACTTCTGTGACGACAGGTGCAGGTCTGCTCCCCTGTCGCCTGCAGCCCCTCATGCTGGGACCTGGGCCCCCAGGTGACCTGGGACCTGGGCAGGCTTCTGGCCTCCAGAGGGCGGTGCTGAGCCTCGTCCAGGCTCAGAGGGCCTGGCCCCTCAAGTCACGGAAAAGGGGCAGCTCCCCCCCTTTTGTCCAGGCCAATGGGAACGTGCAGGCGAGGCTCATCGGTGCGGAGAGATGACAGGGGTGGGGTGACGCACCCCATTCCACACCTGCAGGGGCCTCGCTTTGGGGCTAGGGGTCTGGGCATCACCCAGCGCCAGCTGATGGCTCACCGCTCGCTCGTTCCTGTGAGATGCCTGACGCCCCCAGCGCACGGCTTGCTGGACCTGCCTCCTGCTCCTCGGCGCTTGCACCGGGCGGCCCCTCCGGCCGCTTCTGTTCCCAGGCAGCTGTGCGGCCGGGAGACCTGGTGGCTGTCGGGGCTTTGCTCACAGAGCCGCTGTCTTTGGTGGGGCGGGGCGGCTGCAGAGCCCACAGGGGAAGAGCCGGGTCCTCGGCATGGAGCAGAGCGAGGCCGCCAGGCAGGCCTCCCCGCGAGCCCGGGGCTCCAGGCTCCCCGGCAGTCGTCTCCCCGTCGCGTGAACCCCGGGCCTCCCAGTAAACGTCACGTTATCCCGGAACTGAGAGCCCCCCGGCAACGGGTCCCAGGCCCCTCCCGCGCCCGGCCTACCAAGGGTCCAGATGGTGGTGGTTTACACGAGGCCGCCTCCTGGCGCGGCCACAGGGCGTGACCCGGTGTGACCAGCTCGCTTTTCTTTGGCAGAAAAAGTGGATCCTGGTGGCCGTGGCGGTGGTGCTGGTCGCTGTCGTGGCTCTGATTATTGGCTTATCGGTTGGCAAGTGAGGCTGCAGATGACGCCAGGGTGCATGCCTCTGCCGCGCGGCAGTAAGTAACGACTAACCCGCTAACCTTCCGGCCGCTCTGCCTGCTGCCCCGACTCACCCAGCTGGCGGCTCTAACCTCCCAGCGCCTGCCGTGGCCGCTGAGCGTCTTCAGGCCCAGGCCTCTTCCTCCTCCTCCTCCTCCTCCTCCTCCTCCTCCTCCTCCTCCTCCTCTTTTAAAGACTGCCACCTAGAATACATTTTACTTACTTTTGTTAATCCTCACCGGAGGATAGTTTTCCATTGATTTTTAGAGAGAGTGGAAGGGAGGGGGAGAGACAGAGACACACACACATCGATGTGAGAGAGACACATTGATTGGTTGCTTCCTGCACGGGGATGGAGCCCGCAACCGAGGTATGAGCCCTTGACTGGAATCGAACCCGGGACCCTTCAGTCCGCAGGCTGACGCTCTATCCATTGAGCCACACCAGCCAGGGCTGGATTTGTATTTTTTAAAAAAATATATTTTATTGATTTTTTACAGAGAGGAAGGGAGAGGGCTAGAGAGCTAGAAACATCGATCAGCTGCCTCCTGCACACCCCCCACCGGGGATGCGCCCGCAACCAAGGTACATGCCCTTGACCGGAATCGAACCCGGGACCCTTCAGTCTGCAGGCCGAAGCTCCATCCACTGAGCCAAACCGGTCAGGGCACGGACTTGTATTTTAAACTCTCGAGTCCCAGGAGAAGCTTGTTAGGAAATGACACGAGTGACTTCTTTCCTTCGATGCCTCGCAAATTAATTACTGTTTTTTTTTTTTATCTTGCAGAAAATGATGTGCATTGTTATTTGTGTAATTATTTTGCTTGTGATCCTTGGAATTATCCTAGCAACAACATTGTCATAGCAACCGTAGCCTACGAGCCCTTCGTCCTGGAGCCAGCCCTCCCACGTCTGCAGCAAGCCAGCCCTCCACGTGGCTCACGGGCCCGGGCGTGGCGGCCGTGGCACCAAGCGCGCTGAGGGACACGGAGAACGCTGCCCGCAGCCTGGACGCGATGCGTTAGCCCCGCATCCTCGGCTCCATGAACAGCACGCCGCAAACCTTCAGCAATGTGAAACAGTGGCCTTAAGATGGGAATGATTGACATTTTCAATTTTTTATATTTCAGTGTTAAGACTATTTGTATGTCGCGTTTCATGAGGAATATTTTATGTTTGAAGCCACGCGATTCCGGGTCTGAGACTTGGTGTCGCCCCCCACCCCCCCCCCCGGCCCCCGGCTCACAAGCTCACTGATGCTTTTGTACCTTTTTTTTCGTGTTTACTGTTCGCAAGGAAATCCTCGTTATTATCACAGAGCTGTTTTGTAAGATATCTATGACGTTAAATGTTTATAAATTAACTGTTTAATATATTAACCTCTTAATTTACCCCGTTTTTATATATAAATGCTGCCTTTTGAGAGGAATAGGAGACACGGTGTCAGAGCCGTCTTCGCCCAGATGTTTACAAGGTTGGCGGCTGCCACAGGGGACAGAGGCCGCACAGCACCTCCCGGCGCCCGCTGTGGGCACTGGGCGGCGAGGGCCACCGTGCCAGGCCCTGGGGACAGTCCCCACGCTCACACCCAGCCCCGCCTCCTCCGCCCGCCACCCACTCGCCACCCACAGCGACTCAGCCACGGCAGCGCGAGGCGTGCCCAGCGAGGCCTGTGCCCTGCTGACATGGCCGAGTCTGAGGTTACAGCCGCGACTCGCTCCTTTCTACACGCAAGGCCTTTATCCCTCGACGTCCAGTGGTTCCTTCACACGAAAACCGTTGTGTCGATCACGTCTGTGTTCCTGTGAGCGCCTCGTCCGCCTGACCTTTGAGAGTTCATTCTAGAGTTTACAGGCGTCTGTGATCAGTAAGCGTTCTCATTGCTCACGAATGTTTCTGTGACGATGCTGTGCTTCCGACGTGGAACACGGGTGAAGACTTACTCGGGAGTGGACACCGTGAGGCAGCGACTCGACATTTGGATGAAGGATCCCCGAGAACCGTCCCCTTCCCCCTTCTGTCCCCGGGGGTGTGAGCCCGGGGCGGCGCCTTCACCTGGTTGGGTTTGATTCCAAACGACATTGGAAGCCGCTCCTTCCTTAGGCGGTGACGGGCCCCCCCTCCGGCCCAGCGTGTCCGTCTGCCTGCCGAGCTGCGACTCGGGTCTGTGTGCGGGCGTTTTCCTTCCTGGCTGGTCGTGCCTGGGGGGCAGCCTGGAGGACGTGGAGCCGGAGGTCATGCCCGTGTCGCTGCCCCTCGGGGGCACCCGTGTGTCCGTGCGGTTACGTGCACCCGTGCGGGAGCCTCGCGCGCCGGCCTCTCCCCACGGCCCCCTCGCCCCACCTGCAGCCGGCCGGGCCTCACCCTTCACGGCGATTCCTGCTGCATCGGCTTCGAGTCATTCTTCCCGGACCGGGAGTCCTGACGGAATCTGTGTTTTTACAGTGAAAGCTGCGGAAATGCTTTTTGGTTTCTATGTAGATACTCGCGGCATTTTTCAGATAACACATTTGTACGTCTAACCCTCCTGCACCGATTTGAAATCAGATTTTTTTAAAAAAAAATACACAGGTTCGCTTGTCACCTGCTACTATTTCTGGAGGTATTTTGTGTTTACATTTAAAAAAACTCCCTGAGTCCCGAAACATCAACAAGAAACACACAACAAAACCACCACCACAAATACCACGTGCTTCCTGCCAGTCACCTCTGGGGAGGGATTTGGGAGCCATTTTACTGCATATCCACGAATAAATTGTCCTAAGGAAGTCACTCACCTGTGGCCGTTACTCTGTCAGAGCGAGTTGATGACTTTAGGTTCTTTGAGAACATCTTCGATTGTTCGTTAGTTGTTGTCGTAGTTACAGGCTTCTGGGTCTGTCTCAGCCGTCAGCGGCTCCTGCGCCTTCAGGACCTGCCCGAATGCCTGCGGTCCCGGCAGGTGCCGGTTGGAGGGATCTGGGCCCTGACTCGGCCACTGGCTTTGACTTAGGCCTGTGGTCGGCAAACTGCGGCTCGCGAGCCACATGCGGCTCTTTGGCCCCTTGAGTGTGGCTCTTCCTAAGCCTTAGGAGGACCCTAATTAAGTTAATAACAATGTACCTACCTATATAGTTTAAGTTTAAAAAATGTGGCTCTCAAAAGAAATTTCAATCGTTGTACTGCTGATATTTGGCTCTGTTGACTAATGAGTTTGCTGACCACTGACTTAGGCCAATTTGACAGGTGCCCTAACGCTGACCAATAGGGGGCGCCCTCCCCAGGCTCTGAGCCATCTCCCTCTACACCAGCAGTTCTCAACCTGTGGATCGCGACCCTTTTGGGGGTCGAACGACCCTTTCACAGGGGTCGCCTAAGACCATCGGAAAACATCTATAATTACCTATTGTTTTTGTGATTAATCACTATGCTTTAATTATGTTCAATTTGTAAGAATGAAAATACATCCTGCATATCAGATATTTACATGACGATTAATAACAGTAGCAACATTACAGTTATGAAGTAGCAACGGAAATAATTTTATGGTTGGGGGTCCCCACAGCATGAGGAACTGTATTAAAGGGTCGCGGCATCAGGAAGGTTGAGAACCATCGCTCTACACTTTCCGAGTCTCTTCAGTGGGATTTCCTCGATCCATAGCCCTGCCTGGGTTCTGACCACGTTGGAACCGACGTTCAAAAGCCAGAATCAGGCCCCGGCCGGTGCGGTGCAGGGGGTTGGGCGTCATCCCTGCACCGATTGGTCGCCGGTTGATTCCCCATCAGGGCACAGGATCCCCGTGGGGGGCGTGCAGGAGGCAGCCGGTCCGTGATTCTCCTCTCTCTCTCTCTTTCTCTCTCTCTCTCTCTCTCTCTCTCTCTCTCTCTCTCTCCTTGTCCCTCTCTCATCCCTTCCTTTTATATAAAGAAAGTCACGGTTTTGATACTCGCTCCCCGCAGCACCTGGGAGTCCCCAGCCTGCAGAGCACCCGCCGGGCAGCAGAGGGCGCCCCGGCCCAGGCGCCGAGTCTGGGCTGCCCCCCCCTCCCTCACACCCCACCACTGCGGGGGAACTCGGCTTCTTCGTCTCCTTGGCAACTGTTTTCTTAACCCAGGACGGGTGTCAATCAAATCCCATCTTCTCGGGGACCCCTGCGACCCGGGAAGAGCTGTTTATGTTGCTTCCGAAGGGGGGGCCTCCGCCCAGGACTCCGGGCCGTCTGCCCGCGGGTAACCGGGACCACGGTCACCTGGAGGCTCACCCCACTCGGGGGCGGCGGGAAAGGCTTCGGTGAAATGGACGGACTATTGAGGCCCCGGGAGGAATTCCAGGCGAGCAGGGGGCCGTCCGGTCCATCCGGTGGGATAACTCCCTGGCTGCGCCTCCGGAGAAGGCGCTCCGGGGAGTTTCCCACAATGCGCAGCGGCTTCCAGGAACCCCCTGGAAATGAGTGGCCCAGAGGCAGGGACGCCCAGGTGACCAGGGCAGGAACCCGTGGTGTCCTGGTCAGCTGCCCAGAAGCCCTGTGCGAGCCTGAGCCCTTTGGGATGCCCGAGATTGAAAAAACAAGGCCGCCCTGGCAGGTGGGCGCAGTGGTTAGAGCCCCGGCCTTTGCACCAAAGGGTTGCAGGTTTGATCCCCGGTCAAGGCCACCTACCTGGGTTGCAGGATCGACCCCCCCCCCACTTCCTTCCACTCTCTCTAAAAAGCAATGGAAACCCCCCCCCCCCTCCAGCCTGGCCCCTGTGGCTCAGTGGTTGGACGTCAACCTATGAACCAGGAGGTCACATGCCCGGGCTGCAGGTTGGATCCTCCGCCCTGGTCAGGGCGTGTGGCCTGGGCTGCAGGGTGAGCAGCAGGCGCTGCCTTGGCCCTTTGCTCTGCCCCGCAGCGCACCGAGCCCAGCTGCAGAGGGTCTGGGACTTCGGGGCCTGTCTCGGCGGGCGTTGACATTTGCGGTTTCCCACGAAGTCCTGGGCGCATCACTTGGCTCAGCCTGATCCTTATTTGGATCCTCCCAGCTGGACGGACAGACAGATCCGTCGGAAGAGCCGCCTTCGAGGCGAGAAGGGCGTGGGAGCCGCCGAGCGGGGGTGGTGGTGGTGGGTGTGGCGGTGGGGGGTATCCTTTATTCATCGGCGCAAAGCATCCTTTATTCATCCGCGCAAAGGGATCCTCGCTGGAGCTTTAAATATACTTGACGCTGGAGTCGCGTCTTAGATAGACCTGCAGCGCGTTAATAATTAAACAGAATTGGGAAATGTTGAGTTTGGGGAAGCCGAGTCGGAATCCCCAGCCCCACGCTAGGAGCCCTCCCCTCCCCGTGGGAGTTTTGCCTGAACCAGGACTTAGAATCAAGTCCACAGTTTAGCTGAACCTCATCTCCTTGTGGGCGGGGGACCAGGAACCTTAAGAAAAGGCTCAGTGGTTCAGCCTCAACCTGTGAACCGGCAGGTCAGGGTTCGATTCCCGGTCAGGGCACTTGCCCGGGTTGCGGGCTCCTTCCCCAGCGTGGGGCGTGCAGGAGGCGGCCGAGTCCTGGCTCTCTCTCATCATGGATGTTTCCCTCTGTCTCTCCCTCTCCCTTCCTCTCTGAAATCAATACAGATATATTTTTAAAAAGAAAAAAGAAACAGAACGGAAAGCCATCTTGGCGTGAGTCTGTGCGCGCGCGCGCCTGT
>NW_005877183.1:0-8939 GCF_000147115.1 Myotis lucifugus
AGACAGGTAATATTTCTGTGGGTATACTGCAAAAGAAGTATTTTCCAGGGAAACTCCTTTCGTTTGAACTAAGACAGGATCTGTCTCTTATATATTTGTTTACCAGAACGTAGAAGAAACTCTGTGCTATGATGAAGGCTGAGGCAACCATGTATCTCTGAAATTAATGGGCATATATCACATTTTATTAACCATTTCTTATTTCATTTTATTTTTTGGTTAATCTTCACTGGAGAATATTCCCATTGATTTTTTCAGAGAGAGTGGAAAGGAGGGAGGGGTGGGGACAGGGAGAGAGAGAGAGAGAGAGAGAGAGAGAGAGAGAGAGAGAGAGAAGAGGATTGGTGTGAGAGAGACACATCGATTGGTTGCCTACCGCACACTCCTAACCAGGGCCAGGGATCAAACCTGCAACCCAGGTGCCTGACAGGGGTGCTCCAGCCGACACGCTAACCACTGGAGACACCACCAGAGCAGTTTAACCATTTCTTTAACCACCTCACACACAATTTTTATTGATGTTGCCAATCATTTTAATTGTTCCCTCTTTCCTCCCCCTCAGCTAATGAACAGTAAACGGACGACATTTTACAAACTGGCAGGGTTTCAAAGGAGGAGACACACAGAAGGGTTCAATGGAACATCTCTCTGCGTGTTGACTTTATTGTTTCAACAGTGGCTGACACTGCTTCATGGACCTTTGCATTTTGTTTCTTGCACAGCCAGCTTCCCAGGAGGAAGTTTTACCCAAACAACGTGCTCAAGAAGGGAAATTTCTTTCTGTTAATTTTCAAATCTCAGACATCAAGTGCATTCGTGTGAACACAGAAAGAAATATTCAGAGGACAAACAGGTTTTTAAAAATCACCTTTCCCCCACTGAAACCGGTTTGGCTCAGTGGATAGAGCGTCGGCCTGCGGACTCAAAGGTCCCAAGTTCGATTCCGGTCAAGGGCATGTACCTGTGTTGCGGGCACATCTCCAGTAGGTGATGTGCAGGAGGCAGCTCATCGATGTTTCTAACTCTCTATCTCTCTCCCTTCCTCTCTGTAAAAAAAAATCAATAAAATATATTTTTAAAAAATCACCTTTCCCCTCCGCCCCTCACATCGAGCATGACACACAGCTACAACAGTAGACTTCGACATGGAATGTTTCCCAGCTTCCACAGGTAAAGCCAGCCCGTGGCCCCCTCCCAGGACTCACCTCATTGACATACATCACTGGGAAAACCATGGTTCGGATGTCTCCCGTTTCACTGCAGGGACAAAAGATGAGATCTTTTATAGACATCCTGATCGTGAGGGCACACTGGTCTGGAGAGACACGCTTATAGGAAGATGCCAGCACACTTATTTCATTAAATTACTCAGAATTTAAAGAGACTTGTTAGTTATCTTTGAGAACACATATTGTTCAGAAGTTAGATTCCAATCTATCAGTCTAGCAATTCCAAGTGTTGCACATTCATGTACACTGTTTTTATCAAAACACAAGATGCTGAAAGCAAATGCCTCAAAATGATTACAATTCTCCCAAGAGTCAGAGGGGCGGCTACGGCTGGCAGAAGAATGCTGCCAGTCCTCAGAATGTTTTGTGACTAGGCTGCCAGGTATCATCTTCACAAGAGCCCAGGAAAATCACTTACTGCGCATTCACCAGCTCTGCACCAGTGTTTTCGGGGACATTATGTCATTTACTTCTCACAGTAGCCCATGTCCCAGGTTTAAGAGAGTACATTATGGCTCAGAGTAATTTGTCCAGGACCACCAGAGCAAATGGTAGAGCCAGGATGGTAATTCTACTTTGAATCTAAAGCACCAGACCTTAGCTACTAAACTATACTGCCTCAGAAATACACACGAGTGACAAATGCATTCATGCAACCCACATTTGCTTCCTAGAAATATCCGTGATTGTGGGCTTAAATCTAGTAAATTTGATGGGGGAACCAACCAAGTTTTATCGACAGAAAGAATAGGATAAATATATGATATTATGCATAGTTTTGTATCCTCTTTCTTCCATTCAACAGTAAATCATAAGCATTTTCTCATATCAAAAAAATTCCCATCGAAAAGTTGGAGCAGGAAACTGTACTTAGGGATCCTAATTAAGTAGTGGTTTTTAGCTGGGAGGAAAGGCTGGACGCAAGAGGCCGTTTTAACTATCCGAGTGGAGCTTGTGGCTGGCCCTGGGTGGGAGCGGTGGGGAAGGAAGGAAGGAGGCAACCAGAGTCAAAGCAAGGGGAATGCTGAGTGGAGTGGCAGGAGCTAATTCTGTAGCCTTACTAGCTGTGTGAGTTCTAGCAAGTTACTTAACTTCTCTGTGCCTTGTTTTCCTCATCTGTGAAATGGGGATAATACAGTGGGGCCCTGACTTATGAGTTTAATTCGTTCTGAGACCGAGCTCGTTAAGGAGCTCGTTAACTCAAATTACTCTATCAACTCAATGCAAAAAATCAGCCGAGACACAGCTGGTATCTCAAAAAACTCGTTAGTCGGGACACTCGTAAGTCAAGGCCCCACTGTACAAGGTTATTGTGAGAAATAAATGAGTTCATATATGCAAAGTACTTAGAACAATGCTTGATTCATGGAAAGCACTGTATATGCATTAGGTTAAATAAAATAAGTAAATTACAAAACCAAGACTGGCCATCCCTCATCCCTGAGGGGTAAGGGTGAGTGGACTTAGAAGGGGGCTGTCTCCCTCCCAGCATCAACCCCACCAGAAAGTCACTGCAGGAAAACGACCCTTTGCTTCTGTATAAAAAAGCAAAATTTACCTAAAGCCATCTATTTTTTTGACATAAACGTTGATTTGGAACCTCTTGGCTGCTCTTAGGATAAATCCAGTCAACTGCAAACCACAGAAGTAGAAAGAAAACATGATTAAAATCACAAACACAATTGTTTTCAATAGCGCACCATTTCTGTGTGGCTCTGATAAACGGGGTGTCCACTGCCGTGTTTGACAGGCACAGTGGGACACAGGGAACCCTGGCCCCAGAACAAAATGGTAGATGTGGATTATTTTTAGGTGCCTGGTAGCCCAGTGTTTCTCAACTTCAGTATGCGCCTGAGTTCTTGTTAAAATGAAGGTTCTGACTCGGTAGGTCTGGGGTGGGGCCTAAGATTGGGCCTTTCTAACAAGCTCCCAGGATGCTGCCTCTTTAAACAGCAAAGCCCTAGAGGACCCTGGCAGAAGGGAGACCTGGCAGACACCCTGTCTGAAGGATGGTTGTCGCTGCCAGAGAACAGTGCCCAGGTGTGGCCGGGCCCACCCAGGAAGAGCAGCCGCTGCTGTCATCTAAGGTTATGGGACTGTGCCTCGGCCTTCATAACAAGCACCTGCTAACAGTTTGGCTGATGAAAAGGAACCTACTGGTGGCTAAGAGAGAAAAGGGAGAAAACCACACCTGATCTTACTCACAAAAATAAGAACACTGACTTCTCAGATACAAATGAACTGAGTGTAGCAAAGAGTGAAGTCCCCCCGAATTGCTGTGCTAAGAGAATGTTTTGCTTTTCTCTTATTGTGCCATGTGTTCAAAAGCCCAAGAATGGAGACATCTGGCCTTTAATTCAGTCCCTACAGTGAGAGGCTGTTGTTACTGTATACCAAGGGTGGGGAACCTTTTTTCTGCTAAGGGCCACTTGGATATTTATAACATCACATAAAATTATCAACTTAAAAATTAGCCTGCTATATTTGGTCAAACATTTAATTAACTCACCCCTAATGCCTTGGCAGGGCCAGACCAAGTGATTTTGTGGGTCTTATACGGCCCATGGGATGGACATCCCCCATTCCTGCTGTAGACAGTCAGGGAGCTCCAGGGAGTCTCCCCCAGACGACACAGGGGGGAGGTTCCTACACTGAGAATGCCACAAGCTAGAAAGATGCATGAACAGGGCCCATCTCGCCAAAAGCTAGAAAGACAATTGGGTAGAAAAAAAGCCCTCCCCTCCCCTTCCCTAGAAGAACCACAGGCTTGAGCTGGAAGGAGAGATGGTCTTTGAGACAGGAGTCCACCATTCTCCCAGGTCATGGCACTTGAATAAATCTCTTTCCTTTCGAATCAGCACCTGTCTCACAAGTGTGGCTTTCATTACAGCAGGCAGACCAAACTGCGTTTTTGGTGACACTGTCACACTGTGAAATGATACTCATATCCTTTTATGCTTTTCTTCTCTTCTATGAATATAGGATTAAAGTGTATGCATACTTGATGCCTTTTAAATGAATAGTATATAATAAACTCTCAAAGGAAGAGGTTTGCCAAAAGTGACTGAAGCTAATATATACACAAGGTGTCCCCCAAAAAGGTACACACATTCTAACAGCTGATAGCTCAATCAATGCTGCTTTTTCAGATTTAATCCACTGGAATTAATCATTACCTGTATACATTTTGGGGGGACACCCTGTATTTAAATTTTAACCAAAACATTTTTGGCAGTAAACAGGAACGTCTTCAATCTTGCTGATCTGTGCCCCCGTGGGAGAAATGTATGTATGTTGAGGTCCAAGGCTGGTGACAGAAGATTGACCAGGTTACCTGGGTCCAATCTCCCTCGTTTTCAGTGATGGAATGTTCCCTGTTGCTGTTTTGTTAAAGCAGGTTTGCTGGTGTTTCTGTACATTAGGACCACAGAGTTCAGCCTTCCAAATGGAAGAATAGGAGGCTATACATTACATTGCACTGAGCTGCGTTTTCTCCATTTGCTTGTATATGAAAGGGAGACAGTAGACTTAAGAGAGCTAAGGACAAAACCATGACCACTGAATAGACAAAATGAAACATATGGCCTTTTACCAGAAAGAGGTGTTTACTCACAGGATTAATGTCCACAAACGTCTCATGATGGTCCTTATTTGGATGCATGCCATCTATGGCAGACACAAAACTCTGATCTGCTTGGTAGAAGTGTGGGAAGGATAAAATAATAGGTGCACCTGCGTTTTAAGGAAAACAGAAACAAATGATGTGGTTCTGGAAAGGCTACGATAAATATAAAGTTTCTGACCACAAACCTGGTTCCTAAGGGGGAAAAGGCTACACATAAGTAAACCTGGGTTGGAGGGGGCAGGCTAAAATTCCATTCTACACCTCCTCATGCAGGGACTATACTCCATTTTCTGACATTTCGATATTTTATTCCACAATATGTACTGAAGTCCCAGCTAAATTATTCTTTAACAAACATTCAACCTATAAAAGTAAATGCTTTATACACATTATTTTAATTAATGTTCCCAGCATCCCTATGACGTTAGAAATATTCATTTTGCATTTGAGGACAGTGTGGTTCAGAGAAGAGACAAAATTTAGCCAGGGACATCCAGCTATCAGGTGACAGAGGTAGAATTCTAATTGAATCATGGATGCTTTATTTTAGCTCAAAGCACTTCAAACCCCGTTTCAACTACAATTCTCTACCAGTAAATGACTTTTTTTTTGCTTGCTTTTCTGTTTTTACTTTATCTAAGATAGGCTTTGTTCTCCAGCATATGTTGGTGCAGAATGTTTTAAGACTGTGCTTGGTTCTGACATCTGCCCAGCCTCAGACTAGATCAAGGTCTGCCCACATGAAGACTCTGATTGTGGTTCTTTTGTGTGTGTGTGTGTGTGTGTGTGTGTGTGTGCGCGCGCGCGTGTGTGTTTTGCCTTTCCTATTCACTTTAAAAAAGAAGTAGGGAAACAATTATTAAAGAAAACCTATTCTAGATTTTCCTATTGAGGAGGAGAGAGGGACCCTATAATTACTTTTAGTAAATATATTTTTGAAGAAATTAGCTTATTGGCTAGTAATTTCATTCTGTTTACACATCCACCAGTCCCACAGCTCAACATACACATCATCTGTCACACACACACAAGGGTTTTGCTCTTTACTACTGGTTTCACAAAGCCATCATTTCCTTCTTTGTGGCCTACAGTCACCTTTAAACTATATTTTTAAAACTCTATTGAGGGTTTACTAAGGGCCGGACACTGTCCTGTGTGTTTTACCTCTATTATCTCTAACCGTCACACAAGCTTAAGGAAGTTATAATCATCCCCTTTGATATGAATGAGAAAACTAGTGTCTAGAACCCTGCTCAACCAACTGGGCCAATGTGCCAGAAAGCAGGATAGGATGCAACCCCACATCTCCCCAACTCCAGAACACTCACTTATCCCACCATCCAAATTGTTACTCCAGGATTCAAAACACTTGAGGGCAATCCTGGAGAGGTAACATTCCGTCCACATTTGCTAATTAATACGCAAGAGGCAAGAGGGAAAAAATTGACTGTTGCAAAGCAGAATATTCCTGTTTATTCAGCTATCAACTTCTTGAGGTAGCAGAACATTAACAAAACAAAAATACATCCACACTTATGCCTGGAGCCAGAGGCACATGGGCTGAGTGGACGGGGCACTATTCAGCCAGTGAGACAGTAGGACAGGTCAGAGCAGAAACTCGTTCCCATTCATCTTTAGTCTTATCTCCAGATGAGGGGAGCCGTGATCCCTGGCACTGTGCTTCCCAAACACGCAGGCATCACCTTCACGAGGATCACCAGCAGCTCATGTTAAAATACAGATTCTGGGGCCCTGGGCAGATATGTTTAATGGTTCTCCAGATAACCCTGGTGCAAGGCCAGGGTTGGGAGGCGCTGCCCCCTCAGACAAGGATAGGGAGGACACTGCTGACCTCAGGCTTATCCCAAAAGGAGATTTTCAAACTAACTGGACAGGAGGACAAAAGTTAGCATGTTCCTTTATCCAGGAGAAAAGGACAACTTTATTCAGGAGAAAGGGGTTACCACATTTCTCAAGAGGAACTGTGAAGAGGAACTGTGGCCTAAGAAGAATCACAGTCTGAATATCAGACCCTCGTTCCAACAAGGACTGGCTGGGAGACAGGATTTGATAAAAATCAAGTTCCCTCTCTGATCCCTGGTTTCCACAGTTATAAAAAGAGGCCATTGGCTCTCTCTCTAGCAGAGGTATTGTAACTAATTATGCAGCATATGATCGTTAAAGGTAGTCCTCAAGATGAAGACAATTAGTGTGTCTGTTGCACCACTGATAATTCTGCCTCGTTCATGGAAAGGAGCGGAGTAGCTCAGACACTGAGGAAAACGGAGAAATTTGCTTTGAAGTCGTTGAGACTCTACCAACATCGGTACTTTCTCATTACTGAGCTCTCCACTCCCTCCTTTGGCACTGTTTTGAATGTGATATCAGGTCATGCTTCTCATGTATTAACTACATGTAAGTACATAAAGTACATAAAACAGTGACTGGGACTAGTCAGTGCTAGTGACTGGGCCTAGTCCAGTGGTCGGCAAACTGCGGCTCGCGAGCCACATGCGGCTCTTTGGCCCCTTGAGTGTGGCTCTTCCACAAAATACCACATGTGGGCGTGCATGTACAGTGCGATTGAAACTTCATGGCCCATGTGCTTTGGCACTGTTTTGAATGTGATATCAGGTCATGCTTCTCATGTATTAACTACATGTAAGTACATAAAGTACATAAAACAGCTGACCACTGGCCTAGTCAGTGCTAGTAGACATGAGCTATTATTAAGACTTCTAAACTGCTACCAATAAAAACCATTGCAGGAAAGCTAATCATTTTATCTTTTTTCCATTCTATAGCCAGGCTATGAAACGCTGTTCTCGCCAGGTCAGAATCGTCCTTACTGTGGGGCTGACAACGCTCTTGGTTGAAGAACACCAATTCTCCATCCCAGACACTCGGAATCATGTCACCTCTTACCGTTCTTGCAGATGCTGACATTCAGAACTCCTGAGCCCAGGCAGTTTCCTGCGGGTATACAGAAGCCGGCATTGTCGGAGGTGTTGGCTAATGCTTCATAAGGCACCGTAAACCGAAAGGCAGGCAGTCCCTGTACACTCTTATAGTCACTGAAAGTTATATGCACTGACCTGTTAGGGAGGAAGAACAAAAAGTCAGTGTGGGCTGCAGTCAGCACAATCTGGCCTGAATCAATACGTTAGCGACAGTTCTCAGGGACAACACAGCTAAGGCTTAGAGGGCAAGCGAAAGGGGAAGATGCAAAATGAAGCTGGAAAGGAGCTCTACCCACTCCACGTGTAATAAAGGAGGAGATGAACTGTAGAGAACGATGTTTAAGAGGTAGCAACTGTGGGAATATCCAAACAAGGCCATGAAAAAAAAATCTGTGGTAGAAAATGAAGAAGATGACATTTAGGCCCTGGCCGGTGTGGCTCAGTTGGTTGAGTGTCATCCCGTGCACGGAAAGGTTGCTGGTTCAATTCCCAGTTAAGGCACATGCCCAGGTTGAGGGTTCAATCTCCAGTCAGGGTGTATGTGGGAAACAAGTGATGGATGTTTCTCTCTCATATCGATGTTTCTCTTTCTCTCTCCCCCTCTCCTTTCCCCCCTCTCTCTCAAATTAATAAAAACATTTTTTTAGAGATGACATTTAGAATGGAAATGAGTGGTCTAGACCAGCAGGGACACAGGCCAGTGTGGGGAAAGCAGAAGCAGAGAACAGGAAGCAAGGGTGAGAGAAGCAAAGCCAAAGCTTGGCCTGGACAAGTGCCCCGTGAGACAGATACCTGACTAGAATACATGCTTTTATATGCATTTCACCCAAATGAAAATAGTTTCACATTTTGCCCATCATCGATTTCAATGGAGGTCAACACATTTCTGCCTTCAGTTGTGAATGGAGTTTCAGTGGTCCCCTGAAATACTAACCACCCTCATGCTTGCATAGCACCTGAGTACAGGCATAACCCCGAATTTCAGAAGTCGGCTTTATGCAACTTTACTTCTACCAAAGGCCTACATTAGTACTTGTTTTTGCTAACCAAAAGAAATCTGAAGAGAATTTTTGCTCCTTCCTGGGAAAAGGTGAAAAGCGAAAATAGCATTTGTTTGCCTGGCCA
>NW_005877184.1:0-8938 GCF_000147115.1 Myotis lucifugus
TCCTAACTCACTTTTACACTCAGGTGAGACCCTCACTCTCAGCTCTGCACCACGGGCCCAGCATCCTTAGTAAGGAAGGGGCTGGTCATGTGGGAACAAACCAGAGAACAAAGTCACGATTGTGTCCTGTGACTTTTATACATGACAATGATAGAAACAAAGAAGGGATTACTGGCTTAGGATAGGGATAATCAAGAAACAGAGGCCAACATACATTAGAATTGAGGCAGGTCTTGAAAAAAGTTATGCTCATTTTCTTAGAGAGTTCTAAGTGCTGGAACTTGAATGATCCTCATAAAATAATATAACACTTAATATTTGCATTTTTACCTTTCACAAATGTATCTTCTTTAATCCTATTTTCGGGGTGCCTTGTCTCACCAATCCTTGTACAATTTCTTCAAGGAAAAAAGACTTTATTTCTACATACTTTACATCCTTCAAAACGTGACCCACGAGCCAGCAGCGTCTGCACCCACTAGAAACTTGAAAATGCAGAACCTCAGGCCCACCCAGGACCTGCTGACCAGGATCTGCATTTGAACAGGATCCTCAGGGGATTTGTAATTTAAAGTTTGAGAAGTGCTGCTGTGCACGTTTATATCTCCAGACCACCAGTCTTTACACATAATCCTCAATTATGATATAAATGCTTCATTTTCAACGTCACTGAGATACAACTTGTGCACCATGCAATTCACCCCATTTGTAATGTATCATTCCATGGCTTTTAGTGCTTTCACAGACTTTTGCATCCATTACCTCCCAACCCTTCATTTCCCCACGACTCTGGCCAATCCGAATTTGCTTTCTGTCTTTATAGTTTTGCCTGTTGTGGACATTTCATATAAATGGAACCACACAACATGTACTCTTTGTGACTGTCTTATTCACTCAGCATGATATTTTTTTTAAAATATATGTTTTATTGATTTCAGAGAGGAAGGGAGAGAGAGAGAGAAACATCAATGATAAGAATCATTGATCGGCTGCCTCTTACACTCCCCCTACTGGGGATCAAGCCTGAAACCTGGGCATGTGCCCTGGCAAGGAATAGAGCCGTGACCTCCTGGTTCATAGGTCAATGCTCAACCACTGAGCCATGCAGGCCTGGCTCAGCATGATATTTTCAAGGTTCATCCATGTCATAGCATGTATCAGTACCTCATTTCTTTTTATTTCCAAATAATATTCCATTGTGTGGATATACATTTCATTTGCCCATTCATCAGTTGATGGACTTTTGGGCTGTTTCTTTGACTATCATGAATAAACCTTCTGTGACCATTCATGTTCAAGTGTTTGTGTGGACATATGTTTTCATCTCTTTCGATGTATCACTGGGAGTAGAATTGCTGGGTAATGCTCTATGTTTTTAGAGTATCGCCATGTGTTTCAGCGAGGCCAGCTATCCCCATTTAAAAGATGAGGAAACTGAGCCCAAGAGGTTGACTTGCCTGTGGACCTGTAGAGATTAGGTCTGCCTTTTGACTCTATGTTGGATTAGATTGGTGAATGGTATAATTAAAAGAGAACAGGTTAATTGGTTTTTCCAAAATCACCCAAAACGTTTAGTTTAATAAAGGAACATTGTGATCTTGGGTTGACAATATTCCTTCTCAAAGTCCTATATAGTAACTGGGAGTCTAGTTCAGTCTCTCTTCTATTTAGACTGAATGAAGTGTTTCTTCTAATCAATGTTTTACTTGTACAAGGCAGTCTGAAGGGGCGGCATTTTAAAAGACAATTACACAAAAGCCAAGTGTAAGACAAGCTCTCTATTCCCTGTTTCCCCTTTATTACAAACTAGAGGCCCAGTGTATGAATTTGTGCACAGGTGGGGTCCCTCAACCTGGCCAGTGATCAGGGCCGATGGGGGCCGGCCAGGGGGAGGGACCACAGGAGGTTGGCTGGCCGTGGGAGATTGACTGTGGGAGCACACTGACCACCAAGGGGCAGCTCCTGCATTGAGCATCTGTCCCCTGGTGGTCAGTGTGTGTCATAGCAACTGGTCAACCAGTTGTTCAGTCATTTGGTCATTTGGTCATTCGGTCGCTTAGGCTTTTATACACACACACACACACACACACACACACACACACACTTGAGTTGTTCCTAATTAAAATGCATGGCTCTCTCTGCTTTTGCCAGGAGTGGAGAATTTATGTTATGGTGAGTTGCTTGCCTTTAGTTAAAATGCAGCTTTATGCATTGCTTTATGATTTATTTATTAAGTTTCTATAGTACTTTTCCACATAAGAATTCACAGTACTGGTCATGTAATCTTTAGAATTCTATTTTTAGACATTTCTAAGCATCTTAATGTCTTGATTAACAACAGGAATGATTCAAAGTGTAACGAAAGAAAAAAACAACAGGCCTGGCCAGCGTGGCTCAGTGGTTGGGCATCAACCAATGAACTGGGAGTTCATGGTTTGATTCCCAGTCAGGTCACATGCCTCCATGTGGGGTGTACAGGAGGCAGCCAATCAATGATTTCCTCTCATCATTGATGTTTCTGTCTCTCTCTCCCACTCTCTTCCTCTCTGAAATCAATAAAAATATGTTTAAAAAATAAGAAAAAGACAACAAAGAAATTATTAGAGTGGCATGAATATGAACTATGAACATATATATGAACTACAATGGAGATATGAACTAAGGTACAAGGAGAGTACAGAGGAAGAGAAAGCTGATTCTTTCATATGAAGTAGGGGAGAGCAGAAATCAGGAAAGATCACAAAGGAAGTGATATTGGAGGAGAGTTTTAAAACATAATTAGAAGTATTAAGATAGATAGGAGTGGAAAGAACACTTATTTTTAAAGCTATCTTGAGGTATAATTGATATGTAATAAGCTGCACACATTGAAATTTCAGATTTAGTAAGTTTTGACATAAGTAGGCACCCATGAAATCATGCCACAATCAAGATTGTCACCATATATACTTCTCACTCCCAAAAATTTCCTGTGGCCCACTGTAATTCCTCCCTCCTGCCTGGCCCCACCCATCGCATGATCATCCTGTCCCCAAGCAGACATTGATATGCTTTCTTACCACATTCATTTGCATTTTCCTAGAATTGTATGTAAATGGAATCATAGAACATGTATTCTTTATACTCAGCATTAATTATTTTGCGATTGATCTATGTGATTATGTATATCAGCAGGTTATTCCTTTTTATTGTTGAGCTGTTTTCATTGTGTGGATATACCACTTGGTATTCATCACCTTTTATGTATACTTGAGTTGTTCCTAGTTTTATAAAACTGCTGCAAGAACATTCATGTACAAGTCTCTGTAAGGACATACACCTTCTTTCTCTTGGATAAATACCGAGGAGTAGAATGACTGGGTCATAGGGTAGATATTAGGTCAACTTTTTAGAACCTGCCAAATAGTTTTCCATAGTTGTTGTACTGCTGTACACACTCACTGGCAGTGTACACATCCCAGTTCATCCACATGACTTGGCCTGGGCAGTCTTTATCATCTTCATTTTACACATGTTGTGTGTGTGCAGGGGCACATGTTCTGTGAGTCCCTTGGGAAAAAATTATTGAGGCAACAGGAACATTTAAATCTCTTATTTTATACTAGAGGCCCAGTGCATGGATTCATGCACCGGTGGGGTCCCTCGGCCTGGCCTGCAGGAATCAGGCTGAAACCGGCTCTCTGATATCTCCTGAGGAGTCCCAGATTGTGAGAGGGCGATTCCCCCAGAATCAGACTCCCTCCTCTCTGGTTCCAGGTGCATCACCCAAGAACCGCAGCTGCCAAGTCACCGCAGCTTGACAGCTCCTGCATTGAGCATCTGCCCCCCCTGGTGGTCAGTGTGTGTCATAGCTACCAGTCAAATGATCGGACAGTTGGATGGTCACTTAGGCTTTTTTATATATATAGGTTGCAAATTGTCTTCCATAAAATTCTTTATTTATTTACCCTCCTAACAAAGTTTTCATCTTACATACCTCTTGAAATCCTCCTTCATTTCCCTCGGAATTCCTGTATGGAAAAACCTATGTCCCATCTTTCCTGTGGAGCAGTGTGTGGAGAAGGGCTGGGGGGTGGGGAGGTTGTTTTGTTCATTTGGATATTATCTTTAGCCTCCCTGTGGTCCCTGCATTGCCAGGTATCTCTGCAGAGGTAAGGGCTCCAGGGCACAAGGTAGGAGGAGTGGTGAGGTAGAGAGCAGGACACACAGGCTGCAGCCAGGATGGGGGGCATTGTTATGAGCGTCTAGAGGTGACCATGGGCTGTGTTCTTGCTCAAGTGTAATGAACTACTTGGTGCTCCTTTAAACTTGAATAAAAACTACAACTTTTCTTTTTCCTCTCTCAGGCACCACCTCACTATTTGTGTCACTTGTAACTATGTTTATTTTTCATCATCTGTCTGTCTAAAATCTTTTCTGAAAAATTTGGCCCAGGGGTTAGATTAGAGGGTAATCTGCAATGGGTTTTCCAGTTTTGTGGTTCTCCAGGGGCTATTTCCCTTTAGAAAAACAAATCACTCCTGCTTCTGTCTTTTGAAGCAGTGAAGGTTTCCGCCTTTCACAGATGTTAGAGAACTTGATCGTTACCGGCACCTCACCTTGACCTTTCACTTGGCAATGGAGGCATTTCTTTTTCCCGTCAAGTATTAACCCATGACGATTCTTCACATGGACCGTCTGGAGGTATGCGGAAGTTTATCTCCCTAGAAAATGACACCCCAACCTAAAAAGGGACTGGGCATGACAATTCCTTTTAAACCCCAGCTAGACCCAGCTAGACCCAGCTAGACCCAGCTAGACCCAGCTGAAAACCCTGCACAAAGGACGGGGCTTCCTGGCCCAGGGGGGACTCTAATCAGAGGGAAACGGATTCGATTGAGAATTAGTATCTGCCCCTTTGTTTTGACCAGAGCCTCCATATGGTTGGTGGTCCTGGGTGGCATCTGAGTTGGCCTTTTCTTGTGCTCTGTAGGTGTTCTGAGGGCCTTGTCTGGGGGTGAGTAGGGAGGCACCAGATAAGCTCTTGATGACTGGAAGCAGCCTGGCTTTTAACTTAAAATACACGAGTGGTTAAGATCCTCTTTCTCACCACCAATCCTCTGGAACACATATCGTAGGCTCTGTGTTCAGTTGAAGCATTTCTCCAAGAAGCGGTCTTTCTCAAAAGGACCGAATGGCTCAGAGGAGGAGAGACTACTTTTCTCCTGATGATGAGTCTGTCTGCCCTGGGAATTGATCCTTTCTCCTTTCCTCTTCTCGCATTATCTTTCCCTCCCCCCTCTTTGGCTCTCTCTTGATTTCCACCTTTCATTGGGGCAAAGACATCCCCTTGTTCCAGTGCTGCCCTAAGAGGTGCCCTGTCCATAGGCGTTGCCCATCCATCCCGTCTAGGTGGCCAGCCCTCAGGGGACACCGCATTTCCTTCCTGAATGGGCCCCGGAGAACAACGGTCTCCGATAAGGGTCACTGGCCAAGTTCCCAGGAAAGTTGCCTTCTCGCAGACAGAGGGTGTGAGGGAGGCAGGAAGCTGCCGTGGTCACGAACCAGTGCCCTGAGTGCCCTCCGGACAGGCGAGGTCAGAGCCGACTGCTGAGGTCAGCCCAGGGGAATGTTCCCAGGTGACACCCCCTCCTTGGCGAGGGCGGTGAGTCACAGGGAGAGGGGAGCCCTCCCTCGACGTGAGCAAAACTGCACACTAAGGGCAAGACAGGGAGCAGGAGGTTAGTCACTCCTCGGCTTGGCACAGGTCCATCTCCTGAGTCCCTCCCATTCTCTTTCTCTAGCACAGTGGTTCTCAACCTTCTGGCCCTTTAATACAGTTCCTCATGTTGTGACCCAACCATAAAATTATTTTCGTTGCTACTTCATAACTGTAATGTTGCTACTGTTATGAATCGTAATATAAATATCTGATATGCAGGAGGTCTTAGGCGACCCCTGTGAAAGGGTCATTCGACCGCCAAAGGGGTCGCGACCCACAGGTTGAGAACCGCTGTTAGCAAATCCAAGTTCTGGTCGCTCCTCGCGTGGATGGGCTCTTCCAGGCGGTTGGGAGTGAGTAGGAGGAAGCCACTCACCTTCCCCGGCTGCCTCCATGGGGAAGGAGGAGTCCATTCAGTTGAGGACAAGGGGAGGCGGTGCCTTGTCCCTGCCACAAGCTAGAGAATCGGCAAACATTTACTCACTGAGCTGAGAAGTGGGAGTCCACATGGCACCGCCGTCCGGAGCTCTCTCCTCCACACTCTTGTAGAATCGCATTTTCTCAGCAGAATGGATTGGGAGTCAGATCAAGTCTCTCACTCAGAAATGGCACTAACGGCCTTGGCTGGCTTGGCTCAGTGGATAGAGCGTCAGCCTGCAGACTGAAGAGTCCCAGGTTTGATTCCGGCCAAGGGCACATGCCTGGGTTGTAGGCTCAGTCCCCAGTGGGGGGTATACAGGAGGCAGCTGATCAGTGATTCTCTCATCGTTGGTGTTTCTATCTCTCTCTCCTTCCTCTCTGAAATCAATAAAGAAATATATTTTTTTTAAAAAAGAAAGAAATGGTACCAATGGATTCAGAACTTGCTAAGTGGGCTCTGGCAGCTGGGAGAAGACTATAGTGGCTGTAAATGTGGGCAATCACTAAGTTAGCCAATGAACGACAAGATCTGACACTATACAAGCCCATTTCTAAATATGGAACATTTATTAACTCATTGAAGCTTCATGGAAACCCCATGAGTTGAATACTATTATGAACCCCACTTTACAGATAGGAAGACTGAGGCACAGTGAAGTAAGGAAAGTAAAGAAGCAAACTATAGCTACATGCAATATAAGAATGAGTAGTCTGCACATATTATAACAGAAGGTCAGAAAAAAAATAATTCACCTACGGGGTTCGGGAACATTCCCCCTTCTTCCCTCTGTCCTTACCAGGGAGGGCTGCATTATATGGAGTGTCATGTCCACTTAAGCCTGAGTGCCTCCAACCCTGGGACTCAGACCTGGGCAAGTAGCAGTCTATTTGCGTGAAAACCAAAACGACTCCTGGGGCAGAAAAACGCACACATAACACTGGTCCTGAGGGAGAGAGGGGCAGGCAGACCTGCTCCTTATAAGACGCAAGAGGGAGTGATCCAGGAGAAGGACGGCTGTGTTGATCTTTCAGATCTGTCTCCTGGTCCCGCCCCGTGGACCCATGCCTGACTCTTATTTTAAACAGAATATAAGCAGAGTAGCGTAAGAAAAGGGAATATAGCTGCTTCACAAAACCTGGGCACAAGCTGCTGGACCAGTTTAATGGCCCGTAACATTAAAAGGGAGTCCAGAATCCGCTCCCACTTTTCCAAGGAACATTATGCACCTCAGCACCCTTTCCCCGCCCAGCCCTGAGGTTTCGACACCTCAGGACCTGCTGTATGGGCTCCGGGGTGTCTTGGGCGAAAGTGAACAGTAGGAGGCAATGATGCCGCAGGATGGCAGAGACTGTAGCGCCCACAGCCTCGCAGCGCCCAGTGGCGTGGCCTGGCACCCAGTACATGCACGTGGTATCCAAGAGAGGCCGCAGGCCCCGACCAGAACCCTGCTACCGAATAAAAGCTCCTGTGGTATCTGCAGTGATGGTGGGACTTGGGAGTTAGGTAGGCAGAGCGTCCAAACAGAGCAATGGAAAAAAAGAGAAATAATCTTATGTTCAGATAAACAGAAGAACAAACCCCATGGGATTCCTGAGAAATAATTGTTGCAAGAGCAATAAACACAAGTGATTGCTGTGAATATAACCTCCAATTTAAGAAAAAAAATTAAATAGCCTCATAGAGAAGTATTTGAGTTGCTTTTATTTTAACTTCGATTTTAGGCAAAATCTGTATTTTAACAGAGTAACATGTTCGCCAATAATAATTTTTCTGAAGCCAAAGAATATATTTTAGGTTATCACAATATCAACCCAAAGGAGACTTATTGTTTTGAAAGGCAGTTTCTTAGGAATTCGTGCTCATTTTTGTTTCCTTAAAGTTTTGCTAACTCCTGGTGAATCTTTTCTGTTTCCTATTGTTTGAGTAACATTGGTGTTCCTGTAGACGAAATCCAAGATTCTAGATGCACAAAGAAAGTTCATGGCATTTGGATCAAGGTTTGCTACTTTCCTCTTTTCCCCCTGATGTTGATTCATTGTGGTCTTGGAGGCATGACCTTATATATTAATCTGAACGACATTCTGGTTTTTGAAAGGGCAATACTCCGAATGGCAAATAATGAAATAAAAGTGTGTAATCTCTTTAGTCCACCTGTGTAGCTAGAAGACTTTATCTGAGAGGGTATATGTGTAAGCAGTGCTCTCAACTAACTCTCTAGGGATCACCTGGGTTATACCTAATGCAACAAATACTATTTAACTTCTACAAAATAAGAATTGTATACTGTCTGGCTTGTCCTTAATTCTTCCCTAAGGGTCTATTTGGTTTAGCATCAAATATAAGATTAAGAGACTCCAAACTTCAGCTAAACAGCCACTCAAGGGATTTAGAGATGATCTCTTTACACAACGGAGAGTTAGCAGACATCTGACATCCCTGCATGGAGAACACAGGCTATGCATAGAATAAACCCACTTGTCCTAATGCTGTTTATTTGAAAGCAAAATAAAAATTACTGTTACTATACACTCAAAAACTCAACTTCAATTGTGTAAAATTTTGGGCAAGACAAAAGTCTCTATCGATTTATAATGAGAAAGAAAATATTGACGTTACAGTGACTAGGTGATCATAAAAATGTGTGTATCTACATGTGTGTGCATACATGTGTATACTGGTATTTGCATATATCTTAAATTCGCAAAGCATAAATGAAATGGGAAAGTCAAACCTCGTAACATTCTCAACAGGAATTCGCGCTTGGGTCTTCTAAGACCGATTCTAGTGTTCCTTGCCTCACCCTTAGACAGTACCCA
>NW_005877185.1:0-8937 GCF_000147115.1 Myotis lucifugus
CCATTAGTCTCAGCCACCGAAAGAGCCTCAGGCAGCACATGAGTTGTATGAAGTGCATTCTCAGGGAGTCACCAGGTGAGGGTGAGTAGTTCACCAGGTTAATACAGATTTAAATTCAATACCAGTGCTGGGTCTGAGGCCACTCAGTGAAAGTCTCAGCATACACCAAAGCCAACTACCACCCACCTGGGGCCTGTGGAAAACCCAACCCCCTATTAACTTGCATGTGGTCCACAGGCAGAGGTAACCAACTGCCCCAGGCATGACCAACCTTTAAGGTTAACTTTTAAAAGAGAAAGAATAAAATGGAGGGGAAGAAGAGAGAGGAGGGGAAGAAAAGAAAGAAAAGTTGTCATCTGATTATCTCACCAAAGAACCCTAAAATCCCTAAAATTTTGACTATGATTCAGTAAATCTCAGAATGCTACTGAACATCAAAATCTAGGCAATGTTTGGTTCCTACTGGCTCTATAAAAGCACAATTTTTTAAATGCATGAAATGAATGGGGAAAAAAAGCCGAGCCTCATGTTTGCAATCCTAAATATGGAATTGCTATGAGCACTAGTTCGCTTGAGTGTTGTGGTCTCTTAAATATCAGAATTCTCATCACCTTGATCGAAACCAATCAATGACTTTCTCCAGGTCTATATGTGGGCACTTCTGTAGTAATCAGGCTGATTAAACTGATTATAGGACTGCAGACATCCATACTTTTGCATAACTAATAGGTTGGTTTTAGCTACAATGTTTTGAGGATGTACATCTTGCATCCAAGTATATGCAGACCTCCTGCCACAAGTGCCAAGAGACAGCCTCTCAGTAGGATACAAGGTACATATCCTTACGCTTTGTTTTAGGTGGGCTTTGCCACAGACTGAGATCTCACCTGCATTTGTCTCTAGCCATTATTTGCTTCAGTGGCCTGAGCTATAAAATGGGAAGTTTGAGTGAGGTCAGTAGTTTTCAACCCTTGGTGCATATTAGTACTACCAGAGAAAAAAATTTAAAAATACCAATACCCCTAATTAAGTCAGAATATCTGGAGTGATCCCAAGTATCAGTCTGCTTTAAAAACATATCCGGGAATCGCTCCTTCTAGGCATGATAGATTAACTGGTACCATAATAGTTCTCCCATGGTATAAGCTTCTTATTGGTGCTATAACAAAGTACCACAAACTCAGTGGCTTAAAAAATATAAATTTATTATTATGTAGATCCGAGTTTAGAAGTCTAAAATGGGTCTCGGTGGGCTAAAATCAAGGTGTCAGCAGGGCTGCATTCCTCTAGGGCAACGGTTCTCAACCTGTGGGTCTCGACCCCTTTGGGGGTCGAACGACCCTTTCACGGGGGTTGCCTAAGACCATCGGAAAACACATATATAATTACATATTGTTTTTGTGATTAATCACTAAGTTTTAATTATGTTCAATTTGTAACAATGAAATTGGGGGTCACCACAACATGAGGAACTGTATTAAAGGGTCGCGGCATTAAGAAGGTTGAGAACCACTGCTCTAGAGGGTGTGGGGGAAAATCCATTTCTTTGCCTTTTCCAGCTTCTAGAAGCCACTGCTTTCCTTGGCCCATGTTTTCCTTCTTCCATCTTTAAAGCCAACAACATCAGGCCAAAGCCTCTCACACTGCCACCTCTCTGGTTCTCCCTCTTCTTCTTCACTCTTCTACTTTTGGGCCCATCCGGATAATCCAAGATAACCTTATTTAAAGCCATCTTACTTCCCCTTCGCCATATAAACTGACATATGACTCGCAATCTTAATTCCCCTTTGCCATATAACCTAACATATTAATTGGTTTCAGAGATTAGGACATGGACATCTTTGAAGGATCATATTCTGTCTTCCACAAGATCTAAAACAATTAGGAAAAAAAACATGGAAAAATATGTAAAGCCACTGTTTTCAGACATTGGACAATAGTCTACACAATCCCTGAGAAAAAAGAAACAAAGGAGGTGAGCCCGGTGACTCCAAATATTTCTGCCCAGAGGCACTTATTGGACTTGGCAAAGTTTCAGGAGAATCCACGCAGAGCAAGTAGTCTGCATGAGCTGAGGAGACGGTGATGCGAGTTTGAGAAGGCTGACACTGCTGGGCTTTGTGGGACAGAGAAGTGAAGAGGAAGGATCTGTGCAGAAAAAGAGCTCCAGCAATCTACACAGGTATCCCCTGCGTCTGACTGAACACGCAGCTGTGGGAGTGTAGAGTGATACTCCATGAGGCCAGAGAGAGAACAATTACCAGAGAAGGAACAACTACTGGGAAAATGCCAGCTAAACAAATACTGAAGCTCAGCGGGGTTGAGGACATCTGAGTTCTAACCAAGGAGAATAGAGAGACCTCATTGAGTACTCAGGGCTTTCAGAAGAATTAAGGGCACACCTTCATAGTATGACTAAGCCAGCCCCAGAGTAAAGGCTGATCTAGATACTGCTTCCATGCTTATAAACAAGTCTCATGAATATGAGGTGATCTGAAGACAAACTAACTAGCTTCCAGAACATAACTTCGTGCACTTCATGGAAGAAAACAAAGTCCAGATACTCAACAACCTCACACGTAATGTCCAGCATCTAATAAAAAATAACCAAACAAGCAAACGCAGAAAAATGTGACCTAGTCAATAAAATAAATTTATAGAATCAAGCCCAGAAATTACAGAGCTAATAAATTAGTATAGAAAAACTTTAAAGCCGCTATTAAAAATATTTTTAAGGGTTTAAGAGAAACATATGCAAAATAAAGAAAGAAAACTATTTTAAAGAAAACCTGAAGCATATAGCACCCGGAATTACAATATCTGAAGTTTAAAATTCGTAGGGCAAGCTCAAGAGCAGATTAGACATTCCAGAAAGAAAATATAAGTACATTTTTTAAAAAGCAAGAGAGACTATCCAAACAAAAATGAGATAAAAAATAGCTAATAAATTAAACAAACCTTCAATGGCATGTAAGACCATATTAAGTTGTCTGTTATATGTGTAATTTGGAGACCCAAAGAAAATGAAAAGAACATAAATATCATTTGCAGAAGTAATACCTGAAAGTTTTCTAAGTTTCATTAAACATATAAATTGGCATGTTCAAAAAAGTCAACAAACCCCAAGGCAGAATAAATACAAAGAATATCACATCAAGGCACTTTATAATCATGTTTTTGAAAACCAGCAACAGCGAGAAATCTTAAAAGTAGTCAGAGAAAAAATACTCATCATGTATAGGAGAATATAACTAAAAAATTACAAACACTACCTTGCTGAATCTATGCAAGCCAAAGGATAATGGAACAATATCGCTAACGTATAGATAGGAAGGGGGAAATGATTATCAATCTAGAATTCTATATCAAGTGAAAATATCCTTCCAAAGTAAAGGCAAAATGAAGAATTTTCAGACAAATAAAAGCTTAGAGAATTCATTATCACTAGCAGACTTGCATAAGAATTATTAAATACAGCTCTTCTGGCTGAAGGAAAATATCAGATGAAAATGAAGTCTATACAAATGAATGAGGAGTACTGGAAATGTGAACTATGTGGGTAGATTTTTTAAAACTTATGCATTTTTCTCACTTCCTTTAAAAGATAGCTGACTGCTTAAAATAAAAATAGAAATGAATTGCGGGATTTATAATGTATGTGTAAGTAAAGTGTGTGACACCAATAGCACAAAGGACAGGAAGGGAAAGGAATTATTCTGTTGCGAGATTTTTAAATCAGACATAAAGTAGTATAATATTCTTGGAAAGTAGACTATGGTAAGTTAAACATATATATTACAAACTCTGGAGCAATTACTAAAAACATAAAACAGAGGTATAGCTAATAACCATATAGGGAAAATAGAATGGAGTCCTTAAAAGTACTGAATTGATACAAAATAAGAGAGGGGGAAGAAAGAACAGATGAGAAAAATAGAAAATAAACAGCAAGATGATATATTTGAACCCAATGTATCAATTATCATATTTAATGTAAATTTTCTGAACATTCCAATTCAAAGGCCCCAAACTGACAGACTAGATAAAAAAAGTAAACTACATGCTACTACAAGACATCCACTTTAAATATAAAGACCAGCGGTGAGGCTCAGTGGTTGAACATCGATCCATGAACCAGGAGGTTACTATTCGATTCCTGGTCAAGGCAAATGCCTGGGCTTGGGGCTTGATCCCCAGTAGGGAGGGTGCAAGAGTCTGCGGATCCATTCTCTCTCATCATTGATGTCTCTATCTCTCTCTCCCTCTTCCTTCCTCTCTCTGAAATCAATGAAAACATATGTGAAAGAATAAATAAATAAATATAAAGATACAGGCAGGTTATAAATGATGGATGGAATAAAATATACCACACAAACACTAATTATAAGAAAGTTCTACTATGTCAATAATACCTCAATAAAAGTAATAATAAATATTTTAATTTAAAAAAAGTTGTATTGACTACACTGATACAAGTAAAATAGACTTCATAAAAAGGAATATATCAAGGGTAAAAAGGGACATTACATAATGATAAGGGGTATGATAATGATAAATAGTAGAACAATTTTATGCCATAATCAACAACTTAGACAAAATGTACAAATTCTTTGAAAAACACAAACTACCTAAACTCACTCAAGAATGAATTTAAGAACTGAATTGCCTATATCTATTAAATAAATTTAATTTGTAGTTATAAAACTTCCCACAAAGAAAGCACTAGACTCCAATAGTTTCAGTGGCAAATTCTATTTTTAAAATAGGTAGAAAAAATACCATACCTATTAATCTTTCAGAAAACCCTTCCTAACTAATTTTATGAAGTCAACTTATCCTGATACCAAAACCAGAAAAAAGATATTAAAATAGAATACCACAGACCAATACTCTTTATGGGGCAAAAATACTTTTTGAGTATGAGCAAATTGTATTCAACAATATACAGAAAGGTAATACACCTGACCCAGTGGGATTTATCCTAGTAATAATGGTCAGTGTGATGTTCCAATAACAGTAAAATCATGATATCTCAATGGAAACCCCCCTCCAAAAAAAATCTTTTGGCACAATTCAGCATCATTTCTGGTAAACACTCGCAGTAGAGTGGGAATATATGCGTTCACTTCCAGGCCACTGACCCCCGGGCCTCAGAGCGTGGTAGCTCTCAGGAACCTGAAACAACCCTTTCCTTCATTCACAGGGAGAGCAACTGAGGCCCTGACACTTTTCCAGTCACACAACAACCGGGAGGCCGGATGGGGCCGCAGCCAGGGCGCCGGACGCTGGGCCCTCAGGACTGGCAGACACAGGAAAGCAGCCACCACCCATCACCAAGCACAGCAGGTCCCAGCATCACCCCGGGGTTCCTTCTGATTACAAACATTCCCAAACTTACCAAAGGTAGACATAGGACCATTGACGCCACAGACATACACCATCACCTAGATTTAACAACTGCTAACATTTTGCACTATTTGCTTCATGTGGGTTTTTTTGTGTTTGTTTGTTTGTTTTGCTGAACTATTATAAAGCAAATCATAAATATGATATTTCACACCTAAATTCTTCAGAATATATTTCTTAAAAATTAAAGCATATACCTATGTTAATTTCAAGTCATGAAGGCACCTAACAAAACTGTTAATAATTTCTTAAAATCCAGTGCCCGCCTGGGTTTGTAGCAGATGCTGCTGGCATCGCTCCCTAGGAGGCAGCGCAGCCGCAGTGGGCAGCACCCTTACACGCCAGTGCTACCCACTCAGGCGCCTACATTTCTATCTGTGGGCAGGTCCGTGCTGCGGGACCCTGCTCTCCTCTTAATGGGGTCCCAAACTAATCAATATTCAGATTTTTCCAATTGTTTAAATGACCTGTGTTTTCAATAGGTCAAAACCGGGAGCCTAAACAATGTGTTGGGGGAGCGGAGGGGGGGGGAGCAGTCAGGGTTGATGAGAAAGCACCCTCAGTTCTGCCACTTGCCCTTGGCTGCTTGACCAGTGGGATTGGCCACCTCTGGCTTTGCCCATTCAGCTCTCAGTCCTCTTCCCATAGGAGCTACCCACCCTGATCCTCCACTGAAGGCCCTGGAGGGGCAAGTGAGCTGGGCCTCTGCCATCGGGGTCCCCCACTCCCCTGGCCATGGGTATGTGCTGTGCAGCAGGCTTTGTTCGGGAGTGGGCACAGGGCCCTGGTGAGCCAAGGAGAGCCAGCACCAGGATTTGACTGAGACCATTGGAGAAGACAGGCTGTGAGCCTGGAGCTTCCAGGGCCACTTCTGTCACTGTGTGGGCTCAGCCAGCCTGAGGATGGAGTCCATACAGAGGAACGAAGGCTGAGGCGGAAGCTGACAATTCCATACGGTACCAGGTCCAGTCATGCCTGACTCCTGCATGTACGCCGATAACCTGGCTTTGGCTTGAGCCAGGCTGAGCTGGATTTCTCTCACTCCCAGACAAAATGCACCCTTTGCTGGGACCCCCTGGGTCCCCAACTCAGTGGATCTGCCTGCATGGTGCTCAGATGGTGACCCAGGTGCTACAAAAGGCTGCCTTGGACAGATGGAAGACTCACAAGAAAGCCGGCCAAATCCACTCCATCATCGTCCCTTGCCTCCTTCCAGCCCGTCTTCCACACGGTCCACAAGAATGGCCTGTGTGCCTACCACCGGCTTTACAGGAAGCAGAGCCTTGACACTGCAGGCGTTATACCCACTATTTCAGGAGGTGTGAGTTCCCTGGAGCTCCACAACACAGAGTGGCTTACACTGTGCTGAGGCCCGAAATGCAATATGAGGCTAGTGAAAGGAGCAGGCCACTTCCCTATGCGTGAGCCCAGTCCACCACCTCCATCCTCCTCCCTTGAGGGGGAATTACATGCTATGGGAGAGGCCGGCCACTTGGGGACTCAGAGGTGCTTCAGAATAGTCCCCTTAGGGGTGCCACGGGCTTCTGCTGGTAGGAATATAGCTACTGCTGGTTGAGCACCTCCTTCTGTGCCAGGCGCTGTGCCAGGTGTCGCACATGGATGCCACTATGCCTTCTGAAGACAGTCCAGAGAGAGGGACCATTGTCCTTATCCGACAATTGACGACACCCAGGTCTGGAGAATTAAGTGACTTCCCAAGGTCACAAAACATTTGTGATGGCTCTGGCATTCAATTTTAGGTCTGGAAAGCATGCTTTTCCCAGAGTGCCTCTCTTTCCCCACTAACTAAGGGGGTTCAGTAAGTATGCATAGGGTTGTGAACAGAATTCAAACTGTCTACACACTGACCCTCTGGCCAGTGAATTGGAAGGTGAGACCACAAGGACGTCATCCATGTAGACACGGAGCATGTTTAGAGAACCAGGGCTTCCCAAACGGGCTGGGGTTCTGAGCGGGCACCGAGCATCCCTCCACTTCAGTGAGAGCCCTAGGTGTTCTGGCGATGAGGCACTGCTGACAGCTGTGCCATGGGGACCTCACAAACATAGACCACGGCTGTGACACTCAGGCTGAAGTGGAGGAGCAGCAGCGCCTCATCACCGAACAAAGTGAGCCCACATGGAGGCCCAGGACGGTGGGACCCGAGGAGGTGAAGGGACGTGACTCCTGCCCACAGCCGCAAGCAGAGTGTTTTCAAAGCAACTAATACTTTCGGGATGTTTTTATCGGTGCCAGGACCATGGGTAGGTGCTGTGGAGCAGGTCACACTCTTTAGGAAAATGAGACATCTTTATTATCATTTCACTGCTCTGCATCATCACTGCCACACAATTGATGAATAGAGCTTTCAAGACATCAACGCAAAGCACAGAGAAGAGATAGCCCGGGGACGTCTTCAAGGTCTGCTGCCAGCGGCCACTGCCTGGTTGGCCAGGGAGCCCCGTGCACCACTCACTCCCCCGGGAGAGCCCTCTGCTGGGCAGGCAGAGCAGCCTTCACCTGGACATGGGGGAAGGCTTCCGGCCCTGGGCTGGGGATCAGAGCACCATGGAAGGCAGATGCCTCCATTTCCTCACCAGAAAGTGGGGATAGTAATTGTATTTTCTCATCGTCTTCTCGTGATGATCCTGTGGATATAAATAATGCATATAAAGTGCTAGATTTAGCTAAAAATGTTCCCGAATGTGCTATGTGTTGTTATCATTCTCGCCTCGTCTGAATGCTGATTCTACCTGCAGAGATCCATAATGACACGGTGTGGGAGCCGGAAGAGCCTGCGGAGGCCCCCAGCCAGTCAACCCCTTTATTCCACAGACGTAAGAAAAAAGAGACACAGACAGGTTCCAGCACTTAGGACGGTCACACAGGAGTTAATCTAGAGCCAAGACAAGCTGGAGCCCAAACTAGCAACCCGCTCCCCATCCGCACACTTGGCAGTTCCTCAGACTGCGGACATGGTGAGTCCAACAAGAACTGCGGATTCTTTCTTTTAAAGATTGATTTGGATGTTTTGAGGCGTGTGAAACCAGCAATTTTAATCAATTTTTCAAAATTGCTAATTTCATCCATCCAAGGAACTCACACACAAACAGAAGGGCTGATTGAAATTTAAATGGCGGCGGGCTTGTTAGCGGCAGGCACCAGGCGGGTGTTTTCATCTGCGAGCCTGCAACTGCGTCCTGGCCTGGCAGCCAGGCAGCAATCTCCCAGCCACTCGGAGACATTAAGAATTCAGGCAGCCAAAATGAGAGGCAACAACGCGAAATGATAAAACAAAGACAGATCATTATTAGCGCCAACATGATGTGTTCCTGTGTCCTCCGATCTCATTTAGAGTCCTGCCCGCCGTCTATTGAAACTGTAATTAGGCTGATAGGAACCAGAGGATTAAAGTAACTTTCTCCCCCGAATTGCGGATTTCAAATGAGCGAGATGGGGAGGAGATAAACCTGAGAGCGATTTTAATATTCTGGGCTGCAGCTCCCAGACCGCACAGGCTGACAGACAATG
>NW_005877186.1:0-8937 GCF_000147115.1 Myotis lucifugus
TGGCATTCAGGGCTTTTACCATGCTACAAGCCAGCTGGGCCACTTCTACTTTAAGGGAGCCTACCAGTACCAGCATAACAAAAGTAGATAAAATATATTCAGCAGGACTTCACAGGTGGAGATGACATTGCAGTGCAGTACAATGGCCGTGAGAAAGTCTTTTTTGGTTCCAACTCTGTGATATTTCTGGGGCTCAAAGATGGTCAGTCATCCTAAGCAACCTTCATTCCTTACCTGGAAAGACTTCCATGAATCACCACCACCACCACCACCACGCCCTGTGCTGTTGGCAGGGATATATGAATAAACAGTTATCCCACATATCAGAAACCAATCACCTGGCAGTGTAATCTGTCCATTACTATAAGGGAGGGTGAAATTATCAGAACAATTCATATTGTAGTTACTAGATCAGGGGTGGGCAAACTTTTTGACTCGAGGGCCACAATGGGTTCTTAAACTGGACCGGAGGGCCAGAACAAAAGCATGGGTGGAGTGTTTGTGTGAACTAATATAAATTCAAAGTAAACATCACTACATGAAAGGGTACGGTCTTTTTTTTTTTAGCTTTATTCATTTCAAATGGGCCGGATGCGGCCCGCAGGCCGTAGTTTGCCCACAGCTGTACTAGATACTTAACCACAATAACTAGAATACCTGGTAAAAGTCAGACATTTGCCACCGAGAATTACTGCACTAACCTTTAGAGCAGCGGTTCTCAACCTGTGGGTCGCAACCCCTTTGGGGGTCGAACAACCCTTTCACAGGGGTCGCCTAAGACCATCGGAAAACACATATATAATTACATATTGTTTTTGTGATTAATCACTATGCTTTAATTATGTTCAGTTTGTAACAATGAAAATACATCCTGCATATCAGATATTTACATTACGATTCATAACAGTAGCAAAATTACAGTTATGAAGTGGCAACAAAAATAATTTTATGGTTGAGGGTCACCACAACATGAGGAACTGTATTAAAGGGTCGCGGCATTAGGAAGGTTGAGAACCGCTGCTTTAGAGGAAACATCCCTGCATCCTTTTCCCAGACAGTGGATCCCAACATATAAAGGTCTCTGTGTATGACTTTCCAAAATGAATGGAATAATTCTATATATTATCAATAGGTGCCCCAGTTCCTACTCAGCAAAATGTAAAGGTCAATTCTACACAGGTTCCTCCATTGTCAACTTCAGAGCAGTTGGAGTGGTGAGAAGCACGTCCCAGGGTCCCATCCATTTCTCCTCCAGTTGGATCATCATCCTTGCACTGCTTATATCTAACTTCCTACCACATCCCCCCTCAAGTATCTTGGCTCTAAAGCAGTGGTTCTCAACCTTCCTAATGCCGCGACCCTTTAATACAGTTCCTCATGTTGTGGTGATCCCCAACCATAAAATTATTTTCCTTGCTACTTAATAACTGTAATTTTGCTACTGTTATGAATCGTGATGTAAATATCTGATATGCAGGATGTATTTTCATTGTTACAAATTGAACATAATTAAAGCATAGTGATTAATCACAAAAACAATATGTAATTATATATGTGTTTTCCGATGGTCTTAGGCGACCCCTGTGAAAAGGTTGTTCGACCCCCAAAGGGGTCGCGATCCACAGGTTGAGAACCGCTGCTCTAAATTATTTGAGAAAAGGGGCACAGGGTTTCTTCTGTAACTGCTTCGTGCTGAGGGACAACATTTTCCTTCAGAGCCAAGAGATCCTTGCTCTCTGTCAGAGGGACAATGAGGCCTGGGCACAGAAAAAGTTGGCAATGGTGCCTAGAGGTGGACAAGGCAGACATGGGAGGGACAGGGGAGGGGCAGGGGGGCTGCAGTGGGAGGGGTCGGGTGGGGTGTGGAGGATGGGCCAAGACCCACTCCTGTGTCCACAGCAGCCTCGGGGCCCACAGTTCCTTTCAAGGTGCACGAATTCGTGCACTGGGCCCCTAGTAACATATAACCATTTCAATAACTTATAGAACTTTTGCCTCCTGGGCAAAAACAGGAAAGACCTTTTCCCTTTTAATAGACTAGAAAAGGACTAACCAAAATGAGGTTTATTCTCTAACTTCATTTGCCCTTGGGTGTGGTCAGCAAATGACACCAGTTGGATTTCTGCTATCTGTTTCCCTGAGTAGGTTGATATAAGCTATTTATCCTCTGGTTAGGGAGGCAAAATGCAAATCATTTATTCTTAAGTCTCCATGGTTTAGGGAAGATAGGATTTACTAGATGGCTCCAAATTACTGTGTAATGTGAAAGTATTATTTTATTTTATTTCTCCTTACAAAAATGGGAGTGGCCCCCCACTGCTATTTCTGTAGCCTGCTGGGGGACACTTCTACTAGGAAAAGAACTTGGGGGAGTTCAGAAGGTTTTATTTCCTGTATTTTTCTTTCTGAGTAGACTGTAACAACAAGAAATCTTGCATATAAGAAGAGTTCTTAAAAAACAGAAACAAACAAACAAAAACCCCTACAGTAAATAAATGAGTACTCTCAAAAGGATGGACTGGGACATTAGCCTTAGAATCTTATCTCACACTAACCCAGCACAGCAAATGGGTTCTGAGTAGCACAAAGCCCAAACATCAGAGACAGAGGATTCCCTATGTTCATAAAACAGTGAAGAGCAAACTAAGTCCTCCAAAGATAAGAAAGCAAGCAAAGAACATCAGTAACCAAGTTACATCATAGACAGACAAGAACGTTCACTAGCTAAGAGTTTCCAGCGGTTGATGCCTTCAGAGGGAGAACAGGAAGGGTCACTAAGATTAAGAATTCTCGGCAGCTGCTGGGAAATAACCGAAATCCCTGACACACGTTCAGCCAACCACAAGTAGCTGGGGCCCCTAGCAAAGTGGGATACGCCCCATCTTTAAACAAAATTAAACCAAACAATAAAAAGACACAAAACAATCAACAGAGAGGCTATCTATAATAATAAAAGGGTAATATGCTAATTAGACCAGACATCCTTCCAGACGACCTTCCAGACAAAGCGGGGGCTGGGAGGGAAGCCTGGGTCCCGGGTGCCAGAGGGAAGCCGGTGCTGGCAAGCGGAGGAAGGAAGGCCTACTCTTGCATGGATTTCATGCATCGGGCCTCTAGTGTACAATATTTATGGGCACGTACAACCCACAGACAAGAGCTTCACACCATGCTCCTTGTCTGTCCAGCCACAGAAATCTCAGAATGCCTTGTGTTTAAAACCAACCGAAGCAGAGCAATGTCTCTCGTCCCAGAGTGGATCAGACTAAAGACTTGGAGACCAAGCAAGGACCACTGGAGGTCCCTTGCCACCCGGAGCTGATCAGGCTCACCCGGAGGACAGGCAATAAAATGCCTCCCATGCCACACACACTACTGCCATACACAGAACATACTTCCTTACAAGGAAGCGCAGACAGGAGGCAGCAAGTACTTCTCGTGCCATACAAACACACTTGATTCCTCCTACAAAAACGCTTGAATCAACTTCAGTCTCAGGTGACACGTGGAGAATTGCTGAGGCTACAGCTAGAACTCAAAACAGGAAAATTCCTGGCAGCGCTGCACATAAAGAGTCCAGGCCTCAGCCCCAGGAACCCCCAGTCCAGGCAGCAAGCGGGATCCCCAGTACTCACCCCAGAGGAGTCTCTTGCTTACGTCCTTTCGTTGTGCCAGAATATGTAATTGGACAATCAGTGGGTCCGTGCTGCCTGTCACTACTCGAGTTAAGCAGAGACGGTTGAATCACATATGAGCCTTTACTCCAATACTGCTGGCAGTATGGGAGACCAGCACATCATCCACAGAAATCTGCTCTGCATCATCCCCTAAACCAGCTGCTTACATAGGGTAAGACAAGGATTATATGGATAAGTAGGGATTACAGGCATGAGGAAGTAGGCAATACAGGCCAGGGTGGGCCTCCATTGTTCAGGCAACAAGGTTGTTAATCTTTCCATGATAATAGGCAATTATTTTTTTAAAAATATATTTTATTGATTTTTTTACAGAGAGGAAGGGAGAGGGATAGAGAGTTAGAAACATCCATGAGAGAGAAACATACATCAGCTGCCTCCTGCACACCTCCCACTGGGGATGCGCCCACAACCAAGGTACATGCCCTTGACCAGAATCGAACCCGGGACCCTTGAGTCCGCAGGCTGACGCTCCATCCACTGAGCCAAACCGGTCAGGGCAATAGGCAATTCTTGAATGAGAATGGACCACACTCCAAGGTTGACTCCCAGGTATTGGGAGCAGACAACTCCCAGCTGGGTCAAAATTCTCTTTTTCTTTCTTTCTTTCCTTCTTTCTTTCTTTCTTTCTTTCTTTCTTTCTTTCTTTCTTTCTTTCTTTCTTTCTTTCTTTCTTTCTTTCTTCCTTCCTTCCTTCCTTCCTTCCTTCCTTCCTTCCTTCCTTCCTTCCTTCCTTCCTTCCTTCCTTCCTTCCTTCCTTCCATCCTTCCTTCCCCTCACCCGAGGATATTTTCCCCTTGATTTTTAGAGAGAGGGAAAGACTGAGAGAAACACATCGATTGGTTGCCTCCTGCATGCACCTAGACCAGGGCCTGGGCCTGGGAGGAGCCTGCAACCAAGGTACGTGCCCTTGACCGGAATCAAACCTGAGACCCTTTGGTTCGCAGTCCGATGCTCTATCTACTGAGCCAAACTGGCTAGGGAAGAATGTCCTTTCTTTAACCAGCACAAGGCAATCATGGTTAACAGAGCATGATTAATATTTCCCATAACCATAGCTAGTCCCCAGTATTCTACTTTTACCCATAACAGGTTTTTATTTTTTTATTTTTTATTTTATTGATTTTTCACAGAGCGGAAGGGAGAGGGATAGAGAGTTAGAAACATCAATGAGAGAGAAACATCAATCAGCTGCCTCCTGCACACCTCCTACTGGGGATGTGCCCGCAACCAAGGTACATGCCCTTGGCCGGAATCGAACCTGGGACCTCTCAGTCTGCAGGCCAACGCTCTATCCACCGAGCCAAACCGGTCAGGGCCTCATAACAGGTTTATTGTACTCCTAAGTTCATGATACTTTATCATTGTTGTGGAGAAGGCCCTACTTGTTTGTTTTTTTCCATTTACACATTCCCCTTTATCACCAATTTTTCACCCCTTTTCTCCATCCTTTCATACTTAAATGTTTCAATGTGTTTGATATTTTTATTTTATTTGAATATGTTCTTGTAAAATGTGATTTATTTATAATGTATAATTTTGGACCTTTCTTATTGAGATATATTGAAATATATCATTATACTATTAGTTTTAGGTATACAAAATAATGATTCAAAATTTGTACATATTGTGAAATTTGTACATATCACCACAGTTAACATTCATCACCATACATAGTTATAAATTTTTTTTCTTTGTGATGAGACCTGACAATGAAAAATAAACTGAATCTCTGTAAATTTAGGAAAGAGGTTTAGCCCTGGCCGGTGTGGCTCAGTTGGTTGAGCATCATCATCCTGTGCACCAAAAAGGTTGCCAGGGTGCATATGAGAGGCAACGGATAGATGTTTCTCGCTCGCTCTCTCCCTCTCCCTTTGTTTCTTTCTAAAATCAATAAAAGCATATTAATAGGAAAAAAAGAGTTTCTTTTGGGCTTACTGAGGTCGATAGCCTAAGGACATAAATAAGACACTCAATTCATCCACATTCAAACCTCAATTCATAATTTTTGGTGTTCTACTGTTAGGGGCAAAAATAGAATATTAGGGACTAGCTATGGTTATGGGAAATATTAATCATACTCTGGTAACCATGATTGTCTTGTGTTGATTAAAGAAAGGACATTCTAACCCGGCTAGGAGTTGTATGCCCCTAGGACCTGGGAGTCAACCGTGGAACCATTCTCACTTAAGAACTGCCTGTTATAGCCCTAGCTGGTTTGGCTCAGTGGATAGAGCGTCGGCCTGCGGACTCAAGGGTCCCAGGTTTGATTCCAGTCAAGGGCATGTACCTTGGCTGCAGGCACATCCCAAGTAGGGAACGTGCAGGAGGAGCTGATCGATCTTTCTCGCTCATCCACGTTTCTAACTTTCTATCCTTCTCCCTTCCTCTTAGTAAAAAATCAATAAAATATATATTATAAAAAGAACTGCCTATTATCGTGGAAAGATTAACAACCTTGTTGCCCAAACAATGGAGTCCCACCCCAGCCTCCTACTTCCCCATATAATCCTTGTCTTACCCTATATAAGCAGCTGGTTTATGAGGGCTGCAGAGCAGATTTTTGTGAATGACCTGCTGCTCTCTCAAACTGCCAGCAGTATTGGAATAAACACTCATATATGATTCAACCCTGTCTCTGCTTAATTGGCTCAAGTAGTGACAGGCAGCACGGACCCATTGATTGTCTGGTTTCACTACTTACTACGCTATTTCATCTCCCCCTTAATTTCTGAAACACAAATATGATCTCATTTTTTCCATGATTCAAATGTTTTTGTTTCATGATTCAAATGTTTTAATGTAGGAGTCAGGAAATAGCAATCTCTGGCTGAATCCAGCATGCAGAAATGTTTCGTTTGGACTTCAGTTTTTCCAACATTTTAAAAATTAGATTTCACATGAAAATCCCATTCTGGCCTTTTAAACACCTTGATCATCTTGAAACATTTCATGCACGGCCAAATGACAGCAACCGTCTGGAGCTAAATAAAAACCTCCATAGTCCCCAAAACCCAAACAAAGAGAGTCATCCTTTTAAGCCAACTGTCTTGCTAAGTGAACTCTTATAACTGAGTTTCAATTTCCCCCAAAGTGTTGATCCAGGTAAAACAGGTGGTGGTGGCCATAGCACAGATACCTCCTTGCTCAGCTACAGATAACCAAGACTGTTCTATTATCAAGAACAACTTTAGTCAGAGAGTCTAAAGATCTGGACAGATAATGCCTTAGCAACAAAATCTGTAATGGTAATGTCTCCAAGAATTAAGAAGGGGTTTCTGATCATATTCTCATTTGATCATTCTCAGGAAAATATAGCCCTCCCAAAGGAAATGATTCCTGAATCATGAATGCCTCCTTGTAGGCCTTTCTAGAACAGTTTTGAGCACAATCAGATAATCAAAGTCATTGTCCAGCTGTGTGCCAGCCAGCTAGGCACTCATAGGCCCAAGGAGAATAATGATAAACACTACAAACAAGGATAAATCCTATCAGAAAACCTAACTGACCCCATTCAAAGTAGGGGTCAGTTAGGTTTTCTGCTAGCTAGAAATAAAAAAGTTGTTCTAAATTCCAGAGGTTACCCCACTTAGCAATGGCCTGGGAGATATGGACGAAGGCATTATCTTTCCAGGCCAATGCCAGAGAGTAAAGGAAAGAAGAGAAAAAAAGGTCTAATGTTTAGATAACGTAGTGTTGCAGAATTTACCAGGCGACCAGAAAATACACAATGAATACTCGGAGATTCAGGAAAAAAAAAAAAAAAAAGAGAGAGACCTTTATTCAAAGCAGTGCTGCTGGCTCAGGGGATTCAAAGATCCAAAGCCTGAACATCTTATACAAGGAGATTACTTCTTATATATATTCCTAAAATTCTTTGTTTCCTAACTCCTGGGCTTTTGCAGCCCTACCTAAGTTAGAATGGGGAAGTAAGATTACAGCTAAAGACCTGGCATGGGTGGTGCCAGGGACCTCCTCTCTGGCTAAGCTGTTAAATTCTGGGTTTGTGGCCCTTGTAAACTGGGAGTATTTAGGAAAACAGATTATTGCCTAAGGCAGGGGCAGTGACTTAATTATAGGCTAACAAGAATGTGCAGCCGTGCCAAAGCCGGTTTGGCTCAGTGGATAGAGCGTCGGCCTGCGGACTGAAGGCACGATTCCGGTCAAGGGCACGTACCTTGGTTGCAGGCACATCTCCAGTAGGGAGTGTGCAGGAGGCAGCTGATCGATGTTTCTAACTCTCTATCTCTCTCCCTTCCTCTCTGTAAAAAATCAATAAAATATTTAAAAAAAAAAAGAATGTGCAGTAGGATACTGGTTACTGGCAAGGATTCAGATTGCTAACCCCCTTCTCTCCCCCGCCCCACCCCCCAGGCTGCCCCCTATATTCTCCTTCAGTAGGAAGTCTTGATTTAGTGTGTTTGGCAAAAGCAGTCTACATCAATGTGAGCTACTTCTCTTCCTAGTCAGTATGATTCAAAGACTTGTGTGTACAGGCTGTCAATGTTTTCCACTGAAAAATTGTTGGGAAATTCCTGTAATGAACAATCAAACCATTTGTTTGGGCAGGACAGTCCAGGAAAAGTACGGCAATGCTGATGGAGACATTGACATAGTAGCCTTGTGATTATAGCTAGTAAGGGAGGCACTGGGGGAAAGCCCCAGAAGTCTAAATTCAGGGTCAGTTCGGAAGAACTGACATTTCGCCTTAGTCAAATTCCTAAGAGCTTTAATAGGAGAAACTTACAAACATGGGCAAGGCAGTTGCTCCCAGTGGCGGTTGGGCCGGGAGGAATCCAAACCCCTCCCAGGACAGGGTCTCTTTTTTAAGGGGCTTCGTAGTAAAACCATATGGTGGGTGGTCACCTAGACTGACCAGAAAGAACAATGCTTTCCTAAACGGATAGATTAACATCAGGCAGTGAGCACACTCTACACATTCATTAACTTCCTTGGGGGTGAGGCTCCCATACATACAAAATTAAATATGTTTTTCTCCTCTTCATTTGTGTTATGTCAACTTAATAGACCAGTCAAAAGTACCCAAAAGGATAGAATAAAATGTTTTCTTCCCCTACAGAAGCAAATAGGAATGCTATTGACTGTACTTTTCCCTGTATAACCCCCCCCCCCCACTTTTCCAACCCAAAATTAAGAAATCGATATTTTAAACATAAAACAGAACACATTTTTGTTTAGTAATTACCACAGGTAATGTTTACATACCAGTACTATGATATTATGC